>NC_088236.1:20979102-21056602 GCF_036934945.1 Oncorhynchus masou masou | reverse complement strand
TTTCTTCCTAAGTTTTGGCCTTTCTAGGGAGTTTTTCCTAGCCACTGTGCTTCTACACCTGCAGTGCTTGCTGTTTGGGGTTTTAGGCTGGGTTTCTGTACAGCACTTTGATATATCAGATGATGTAAGAAGGGCTATATAAATACATTTGATTTGATTTTGATTTGATCTTGTGGGGTATGCATGGGTGTCCAAGCTGTGCGCCAGTAGTTCAAACAGACAGCTCAGCACACTCAACATGTCAATACAAGTAGTGATGAAGTCAATCTCTCCTCCACTTTGAGTCAGGAGGGATTGACATGCATATTATTAATATTAGCTCTCTGTGTCCATCCAAGGGCCAGCCGTGCTGCCCTGTTCTGAGCCAATTGCAATTTTCCAAGTCCCCTTTTGTGGCATCTGACCACATGACTGAACAGTAGACTAGATGCGACAAAACAAGGGCCTGTAGGGCCTTCCTTGTTGATAGTTCTGTCAAGAAGGTAGAGCAGTGCTTTATTAGGTACAGCATTCGAATACAACAGGTGTACAGTCGTGGCCAAAAGTTTTGAGAATGACACGAATATTCATTTTCACAAAGTTTGCTTCTTCAGTGTCTTTAGTTATTTTTGGCAGATGTTACTATGCAATACCGAAGTACAATTACAAGCATTTCATAAGTGTCAAAGGCTTTTATAGACAATTACATGAAGTTGATGCAAAGAGTCAATATTTGCAGTGTTGACCCTTCTTTTTCAAGACCTCTGTAATCCGCCCTGGCATGCTGTTAATTAACTTCTGGGCCACATCCTGACTGATGGCAGCCCATTCTTGCATAATCAATGCTTGGAGTTTGTCAGAATTTGTGGGCTTTTGTTTGTCCACCTGCTTCTTGAGGATTGACCACAAGTTCTCAATGGGATTAAGGTCTGGGGAGTTTCCTGGTCATGGACCCAAAATATTGATGCTTTGTCCCCCGAGCCACTTAGTTATCACTTTTGCCTTATGACAAGGCGCTCCATCATGCTGGAAAATGCATTGTTTGTCACCAAACTGTTCCTGGATGGTTGGGAGAAGTTGCTCTTGGAGGATGTGCTGGTACCATTATTTATTCATGGCTGTGTTCTTAGGCAAAATTGTGAGTGAGCCCACTCCCTTGGCTAAGAAGCAACCCCACACATGAATGGTCTCAGGATGCTTTACTGTTGGCATGACACAGGACTGATGGTAGTGCTCACCTTGTCTTCTCCGACAAGCTTTTTCCGGGTGCCCCAAACAATCGGAAAGGGGATTCATCAGAGAAAATGACTTTACCCCAGTCCTCAGCAGTCCAATCCCTGTACCCTTTGCAGAATATCAGTCTGTCCCTGATATTTTTCCTGGAGAGAAATGGCTTCTTTGCTGCCCTTCTTGACACCAGGCCATCCTCCAAAAGTTTTTGCCTCACTGTACGTGCAGATGCACTCACACCTGCCTGCAGCCATTCCTGAGCAAGCTCTGTACTGGTGGTGCCCCGATCCCGGAGCTGAATCAACTTTGGGAGACGGTCCTGGTGCTTGCTGGACTTTCTTGGGTGCCCTGAAGCCTTCTTCAGAACAATTGAACCGCTCTCCTTAAAGTTCTTGATGATCTGATAAATGGTTGATTTAGGTGCAATCTTACTGGCAGCAATATCCTTGCCTGTGAAGCCCTTTTTGTGCAAAGCAATGATGACAGCACGTGTTTCCATGCAGGTAACCATGACTGACAGAGGAAGAACAATGATTCCAAGCACCCCCTTCTTTTGAAGATTCCAGTCTGTTATTCAAACTTAATCAGCATGACAGAGTGATCTCCAGCATTGTCCTCGTCAACACCCACACCTGTGTTAACGAGAGAATCACTGACATGATGTCAGCTGATCCTTTTCTGGCAGGGCTGAAATGCAGTAGACATGTTTTGGGGGGATTCAGGTCATTTGCATGGCAAAGAGGGAATTTGCAATGAATTGCAATTCATCTGATCACTCTTCATAACATTCTGGAGTATATGCAAATTGCCATCATACAAACTGAGGCAGCAGACTGTGAAAATTAATATTTGTGTCATTCTCAAAACTTTTGGCCACGACTGTAGACCTTACAGTGAAATGCTTACTTATAGGCTCTAACCAACAGTGCAATAAAGGTATTAGGTGAACAACAGATGAGTAAAGAAATAAAAACAACAGTAAAAAGACAGTGAAAAATAACAGTAGCGAGGCTATAACAGTAGTGAGGCTATAACAGTAGCGAGGCTATAACAGTAGCGAGGCTATAACAGTAGCGAGGCTATATGCAGGCACCAGTTATTCGGTCTGATTGTCCATGGGCACTGGTTGGTCGGGTAAATTGAGGTAGTATGTACATGAATGTATAGTTAAAGTGACTATGCATATATGATAAACAGAGAGTATCAGCAGTGTAAAAGAGGGGTTGGGGGGAGCACACAATGTAAATAGTCCGGGTAACCATTTGATTACCTGTTCAGGAGTCTTATGTCTTGGGGGTAAAAACTGTTGAGAAGCCCTTTTGTCCTAGACTTGGCACTCCGGTACCGCTTGCCATGTGGTAGTAGAGATAACATTCTATGACTGGGTTGGATGGGGTCTTTGACAATTCTTCCCATCGTAGCTACTATTGTATCAATATGTTTTCACCATGACAGTTTACAATCCGGGGTGAATCCGCGGGAATCCGGGGTTACTCCAAGCAGTTTAGTCACCTCAACTTGTTCAATTTCCACATTATTTATTACAAGGTTTAGGGTTTAGTGAATAATTTTTCCTAAATACAATGTTTTTAGTTTGAGAAATATTTAGACTCGTCCGTATACATAGACACACTGGCTTACTTCCTGAAGTGATTGATGCCCGTCGGATGAATCGTGTGATGAATGAAGACAAAGTGAAGAGTCTACCTGTTCTTTTGTTTTTTTGATATGAAGTCTCTCCCTACTCAAGCTCAGTTTGGTTATATTAACTACAGAGTAAGAGCATTTATCCCAAGATAAATGTTTCAAGTGTTTTCAGAAGGGAGAAGCCGAGATGTCCAAGTTGTGGAAAATATCATATGTGTTATAAAAGTGATGAAAATGGGACATGTTGTAATTGTGGTGGGAACCATGAAGCCACTTCTTTCGAAGTCAGGGCTATCCAGAGCAGCTGTTAAAAGGGTTGATGGTTTGAATGGTGCACTTGAAAAGTCCATGGTGTTGGATTTTAAGTTTGTCTGTGTTTATATCACAGACAAACTGAAATGGTCCACGCACACAGACAGTGTGGTGAAGAAGGCGCAACAGCGCATCTTCAACCTCAGGAGGCTGAAAAAATGTGGCTTGTCACAGAAAACCTTCACTAACTTTAACAGGTTCACAATTGAGCACATCCTGTTGGGCTGTATCACCGCCTGGTACGGCAATTGCACCACCCACAACCGCAAGGCTCTCTAGAGGATGGTGCAATCTGCACAACGCATCACCGGGGGCAAACTACCTGCCCTCCAGGACACCTACAACACCCGATGTCACAGGAAGGACAAAAAGATCATCAAGGACAATAACCACCCGAGCCACTGCCTGTTCACCCCGCTTCCATCCTGAAGGCGAGGTCAGTACAGGTGCATCAAAGCTGGGACCGAGAGATTGAAAAACAGATTCTATCTCAAGGTCATCAGATTGTTAAACAGCCATAAATAGTACACTAGTCACTTTAATAATGTCACTTTAAGAATGTTTACATATCTTGCATTACTCATCTCATATGTATTTAATGTATACTGCATCCTTCACTATCTATTATTTACTATCTATTGCATCTTCGCCGCTCTGTCACTGCTCATCCATATATTTTATACTTATATATTCTTATCCCATTCCTTTACTAGATTGTGTGTATTAGATTTTGTTGAGGAATTTGTTAGATATTAGGTTTGTTGTGGAATTGTTAGATTTTACCTGTTAGATACTGCTACACTGTCGGATCTAGAAGCATAAGCATTTCGCTACACTCGCAATAACATCTGCTAACCATGTGTATGTGAACAATAAAAATGCGTTTGATTTGAATTGATTTGATAGGCCTTCACTGCAGGCTGTAGGATCCTGACATTTTAATGGTTAGGAAGGTGGACTTTTGACATTTATAGCTAGAGTGATACATGGCTCTGCCAAGGTGGAGAGAAGAACCAGGAAGATAGAAATCATTGTGGAAGTGGCGGAGTGGTTACTGGGGCTGAAAGATTTCTCTGTTACATGGAATATTGTCACAAACTGTACCACCCTCAGGTCCTCGAGCCTGAGAAGGTAGATATGGAGAATTGAAAGAAGGAAGAAGTGGGAGTTTTGTTTTGTCAATGTACTATTTTTTATTTTGGTGAATTAAATTAGTTTCACAATCACGTAAGGATCTTTTTTTTTCTCTTCTTTTTTTTTAACCTTGTTTTGGTTTCAACCCGTCCAGTTGGTGGCGGCAATAAAACTTTTTAGGTAGTAGTCTGCCATAAAACCCACAGAAGAAGAAGAGGCAGAAGAGTGACACGCACGATTGAGTGGAGGGGCCCGTTTTAAAGGGAAACCAATGTTGAGGTTCGTGGTGGAAATAGCGGGATCTGGGGTATGTACATAGTGGTTTTCATTATATGTGCTACTGTTGTGGACGTTTCACTTGTATGCGGGGTCAAAACTAGCCAGTCAGACACCGCTAACCCCTCTCTTTTGTTCATTTGTCCAGTCCGCCAGCTAGCTACTTGCTTTGGAGAAAGGGGAGAATAATTATTTAGCCAGCATGAACCAGCTGTCTGTCAGTGAACACACTTTACCCAGCGTTACCGGTACACAACCCCTGCTTTAACTTGTTAGCTAGTAGCAGTGTTGACTAGTTAGCTTACGTTCGTTTGCGTATGGACTGACGTTGGTTTGCGAAACAATAAGCTATGTCGTTAGCTAGCTAGGAGGAACGATTTAACGTTAATAGGATCAAATGCATTAACTACTGTTGGTAGCTAGGTAATGCATTTGATCCTACTGTATGTGGCTAGTTTACCTGTCACACTTGCAGGGTGTACTGCCAATCATTTGAGACTAGCTTTAATTAGCTAGCTAGCTAGCTAGTGGTTAGCGAAGGTTGGCTTGATAGCTGGCTAACAGCCGGTGTTCTGACAATGATTATCTGATCATCCATGCCAGCCACAGTGCAACAATGGATCATAGCTACTCAATTTCAACATTAGTCAGCTAGAAAACCCAATAATTGTTGCTTGCTGCAGTTGGACCTCATATGAATTAGTCTAGCACGATAGAGGGACCCCTGCCCTATCCAAGTCCGATGCTTCAGTAACAGTGGGGGTTGATAATTGTGAGCCTTGAGAAGAGATATCCAGCTAAATGGGAAAATTGATCAAGCCTAGACAGGAAATATTCTGTCATGAACCTCTCCATTATCTCTTCCCTGTAAATGTATCAGGAAACAATGGCCTCTCTCATTTGTCACTGAGATGAGCTCTCAGTATCTCTACCGCCCCCACATTGTATAAAATATACTGTATTTCAGTACTACTTGAGAACTAAACTACCCCTTTAACCAAAGTCTTAGTCTGTTTTCTAATGTGATCATGGAAAACCAAGAGCTTGTTTTTAGTTACGGTGTGATCATTCTTAGTTCATTCTAATCCCTGTGAGTCTGAGCAAAGGTTGAAACTGTACAGGCCTAAACTGCAAAATGACACTGCTTATAATGTCAGTCAACACACTAATTTTAGTATAGCAATGACAATCAGATTTTGTTTTCTTCTGTAGGTTATACTGACAGGGTGATTTTTGACAGAGTGTTGGGCCAGTAATTGAAAGGTCGCTGGTTCGAATCCCTGAGCCAACTTGGTGAAAAATCTGTTGATGTGTTCTTGAGCAAGGCACTTAACCTTAAATGCTCCTGTAAGTCGCTCTGAATAAGAGTGTCTGCTAAATTAATACACTTTTAAATGTTATTGTGGTGTGATTTTCCTAGACCTAGGATACCTGATTTTAGAATTCCTGTCGTCTGACATTTTTTTCAGGCAACTAAAGAAAGTGAAGTCACCCTACTGAAAAATAAACTACAAATACTATGCCTAATTGTTCTTTCTCCCCTGCCCCTCTTTTCTTCTCTGCTCACATTTGGCCTTTTGTTAAACTCTCTCACTCCCTGCTCTGTGGTGAAGACTGCTGCAGGCATCGAGCGGCATAACACAAGCAGTGTGCCATCCCCCTGTCTTCCTTTTATGCCCCCCCCCCATGTCTGTCCTCCCTGCCTGTTAGTGTCCCCACCTTGTCCCCTCATTGTCTGCCTTGTCCAGCCTGAAGCCCTCTCCCTCATGCTTTGAACAAAGACAGCACACTGCCAGTCCAATGACTGCCTGGATCGTCTTGCCTGTCAGCCTCTCTGCCTTCTCCATCACAGGAATATGGATAGTGTGAGTTCTCAAATACTAGGCTCCAGTTACATTTGTTTTCCTTACTAAGGGTGTACTACAAAGTGATTGACAGAGAAACATTGATATCTAGTTTCTTGGACACCGATTAAGCCCAGTTCTGGATTTAAAAAAGCATACTTAATGGAGAATCTAAATTTTTAGGACTAGGCTTAATATATGTCCAGGAATCCAGTCCATAATGTCGTGATTTTAAGTCATTGATGTGTTTGTTTTCCCTCACAGCTACGCCATGGCTGTGATGAATCATCACGTTTGTCCTGTGGAGAACTGGTGAGTGACCCTTCAGTGAGTTTCATATAAACATTTGTGGGAGTAAAGAAGACCTAGTTTTGTCTTTGGATTTATAGCCTACATTGACTTAATACTACAGTATATCATCTGCTTGACTGAACAGAGGGCTAATTCCCTCCCAAAATGGTGTGTCTTGTGTGCAGGTCCTACAATGTGACATGTACAGAGGAGATGGCCAGGCCAGGCTTCCCTAAGACGTGCTGCACCATACAGGACATCCCCCTCATCAGGTCTCACATTCCTTTGTTCGCTTGCTCTCTCTCACCTTTCATGCTGACCACACCTGCTGCGTTTTGTGTGTGAGCATTGCAAAATAATGTACACGTGTTCAATCATTTCATCAAAACTGCATGTGCGCATCAATGAGGGTTAGCGTGGCTAGGCGCTAAAATAGACACTTGATGCACTGCAAGTCCTGCATCTCCCATCTCCTCATTGGTTTTTAGGAGCATATACATGTGGGTGATTGAAAGATGAACAAGGTCCACACTCCAGTCCGGTTGGTTGCAGTAGTGCATCTTAAAGTTGGTTGCCAACCTAAACTAACTAGGTTTCCCCTTTTAATCTGTGGATTCATTGTCAGAGTATAAACACACGATGTTGTGACTCAAAATAGGCCAATATTCTACAACGATCTAGGAAAGACTGTACATTTCAGGTAAAATAACTAGCCAATATTTTTATCCCAGGACAAATTAGCTAGCAACAGCTAGCTAGCTAAATGTCCATGAATGTTTAATGTGTTTTTCAACCCCAAATTAATATAGTTGGTTCAGAGTTAATTTTGAAATTTCAACCTGCGTGTCCTTATTGCGCCTGGTGGGGATAGACAAACTTAACCTGCACACACACGGAGCTGGTTTGTTCATCTAACCGGTATGGGAGTTGATCAATGTTTTCAATTTCTTTGTGAGTCTGTGGGAAATATAATGGGGCAAAAAAGTATTTAGTCAGCCACCAATTGTGCAAGTTCTCCCACTTAAAGATTAGAGGCCTGTAATTTTCATCATAGGTACACTTCAACTATGACAGCAACAATGAGAGAAAAAAAATCCAGAAAATCACATTGTAGGATTTTTTTTAAATGAATTTATTTGCAAATTATGGTGGGAAATAAGTATTTGGTCAATAACAAAAGTTTATCTCAATACTTTGTTATATACCCATTGTTGGCAATGACAGAGGTCAAATGTTTTCTGTAAGTCTTCACAAGGTTTTCACACACTGTTGCTGGTATTTTGGCCCATTCCTCCATGCAGATCTCTTCTAGAGCAGTGATGTTTTGGGGCTGTTGCTGGGCAACATGGACTTTCAACTCCCTCCAAAGATTTTCTATGGGGTTGAGATCTGGAGAGGACCAGGACCTTGAAATGCTTCTTACGAAGCCACTCATTCGTTGCCCGGGCGGTGTGTTTGGGATCATTGTCATGCTGAAAGACCCAGCCACGTTTCATCTTCAATGCCCTTGCTGATGGAAGGAGGTTTTCACTCAATCTCACGATACATGGCCCCATTAATTCTTTCCTTTACACGGATCAGTCGTCCTGGTCCCTTTGCAGAAAAACAGCCCCAAAGCATGATGTTTCCACCCCCATGCTTCACAGTATGTATGGTGTTCTTTGGATGCAACTCAGCATTCTTTGTCCTCCAAACACGACGAGTTGAGTTTTTACCAAAAAGTTATATTTTGGTGTCATATGGTCAGATGAAATTCTCTCAATCTTCTTCTGGATCATCCAAATGCTCTCCAGCAAACTTCAGACGGGCCTGGACATGTACTGGCTTAAGCAGGGAGACACGTCTGGCACTGCAGGATTTGAGTCCCTGGCGGCGTAGTGTGTTACTACTGATAGTAGGCTTTGTGACTTTGGTCCCAGCTCTCTGCAGGTCATTCACTAGGTCCCCCCGTGTGGTTCTGGGATTTTTGCTCACCGTTCTTGTCATCATTTTGACCCCACTGGGTGAGATCTTGCGTGGAGCCCCAGATCGAGGGAGATTATCAGTGGTCTTGTATGTCTTCCATTTCCTAATAATTGCTCCCACAGTTGATTTCTTCAAACCAAGCTGCTTACTTATTGCAGATTCAGTCTTCCCAGCCTGGTGCAGGTCTACAATTTTGTTTCTGGTGTCCCTTGACAGCTCTTTGGTCTTGGCCATAGTGGAGTGTGACTGTTTGAGGTTGTGGACAGGTGTATTTTTATACTGATAACAAGTACAAACAGGTGCCATTAATACAGGTAACGAGTGGAGGACAGAGGAGCCTCTTAAAGAAGTTGTTACAGGTCTGTGAGAGCCAGAAATCTTGCTTGTTTGTAGGTGACCAAATACTTATTTTCCACCATAATTTGCAAATAAATAAATAGAAAATCCTACAATGTGATTTTCTGTATTTATTTTCTCTAATTTTGTCTGTCATAGTTGAAGTGAACCTATGATGAAAATGTACAGGCCTCTCATCTTTTTAAGTGGGAGAACTTGCACAATTGGTGGCTGACTAAATACTTTTTTGCCCCATTGTATGCATCTCTAATGTTGTCATGCATTTGGTAGGAGGTTAGGAAGTGCAGCTCATTGTCCACTTCATTTTGTGGGCACAGAGGCAGACCTGGCTCTGTAGAGAAGATGGGCAATGGCGGCTTCTCTCAATAGCAAGGCTATGCTCACTTGAGTCTGTACATAGTCAATATTTCTATTTTGTCAGTCAGTTGTCAGGTACTGTGTATTCTGTTTACAGCCAAATAGCATTAGTTAGCTCAGTTTTTTGGTTATTTCCAGTATGTCATAGTTTTCTTTTTGCATTCTTATAATTCGGTTGGGTCTAATTGTGTTGTTGTCCTGGAGCTTTGTGGGGTCTGTCTGTGTTTTTAAACAGAGCCCCAGAACCAGTTGGCTGAGGGGACTCTTCTCTAGGTTAATCTCACTGTAGGTGATGGCTTTGTCATAGGATGTGTGAGCATCGCTTCCTTTTAGATGGTTGTAGAATTTAAGATATATTTTCTGGATTTTGTTAACTAGTGGGTGAAGTCCTAATTCTGCTCTGTATACATTGTTTGCATTGTACACAAATTATTATATTTTTGCAGAATTCTGCATGTAGTCTCAATTGGATGTTGGTGCCATTTTGTGAATTATTGGTTGGTGAGTGGACCACACACCTCACAACCATAGAGGGCGTATAGAGTGCAGTGATGTGTCCTATAAGGAGCATTGGTGGCAAATCTGATGGCCTAAAGGTAAAGAACATCTAGCCGCTCGAGAGCACCCTTACTTGCCGATCTATACATTACGTCTCTGTATTCTAGTATGGGTAGGATGGTCATCTATATCAGGGTTAGTTTGACAGCTGGGGTGAAAGAGAAGCAGTTATGATAGAGGAAACCAAGTCTAGATTTTAACTTTAGCCTGCAGCTTTAATATGTGCTGCGAGAAGGACAGTGTACCATCTCGCCATTCTCCCAAGTACTTGTATGAGTTGACTATCTCAAGCTCTAAACCCTCAGAGGTAGTAATAACACCTGTGGGAAGAGGGACATTGTTCTTACCAAACCACATGACCTCTATTTTGGATGTGTTAAGGGCAGAGAAAGCTTGTTGGACGCTAAAAGCTTTGTCGTAGAGCGTTTAACACAAAATCCGGGGAGGGGCCAGCTGAGTATGACTGTATCATCTGCATATAAATGGATGAGAGAGCTTCCTACTGCCTGAGCTATGTTGTTGATGTAAATTGAGAAGAGCGTGGGGCCTAGGATTGAGCCTTGGGGTACACCCTTGGTGACAGGCAGTGGCTGAGACAGCAGATGTTCTGACTTTATGCACTGCACTCTTTGAGAGCAGTAGTTAGCAAACCAGGCCAAAGACCCCTCAGAGACATCAAAAGCTTTGGCCAAGTCAATAAAAATAGCAGCATAACATTGCTTAGAATCAAGGGCAATGGTGACATCATTGAGGACCTTTAAGGTTGCAGTGACACATCCATAACCTGAGCGGAAACTAGATTGCATACCAGAGAGAACTATAGACATCAAGAAAGGCAGTCAGATAAACAGGGCAATATAGAAATAAGCCTATAACAGTTCGGATCAGCTTGATCTCCCCCTTTTTTAAATATAGGATGAACCATGGCTGCCTTCCAAGCAATGGGAACCTCCCCAGAAAGGAGAGACAGTCTTATCGATGATAGGGGCAGCAACCTCTTGATACTACCCATCCGGGATCGTGAATACAGCCTCAGGCTCATTAGCATAACGCAACGTTAACGATTTCTGAAAATCGCAAATGAAATGAAAATAATATGCCTGCTCTCAAGCTTAGCCTTTTCTTAACAACACTGTCATCTCAGATTTTCAAAATATGCTTTTGAACCATAGCAAATCAAGCATTTGTGTAAGAGTATTGCAAGCTAGCTTAGCATTTTGCGTAGCGTTTAGCACGCAACATTTTCACAAAAACCAGATAACCAAATAAATAAAATCATTTACCTTTGAAGAACTTTGGATGTTTTCAATGAGGAGACTCTCAGTTACATAGCAAATGTTCAGTTTTTCCTGAAAGAATCTTTGTGTAGGAGAAATCGCTCCGTTTTGTACATCACATTTGGCTACCGAACCGAAAATTCAGTCACCAAAACGTCAAACTTTTTCCAAATTAACTCCATAATATCGACCGAAACATGGCAAACGTTGTTTAGAATCAATCCTCAAGGTGTTTTTTCACACATCTCTTCATTGATATGCCGTTCGTGGAAGCCTGCTTTCCCCTCAGAATCCCATGGAAAAATACCAGCAGCTGAAAATGACGCACCAATTTCGACGGAGGACACCGGGCGGACACCTGGTAAATGTGGTCTCTTATGGTCAATCTTCCAATGATATGCCTACAAATACGTCACAATGCTGCAGACACCTTGGGGAAACGATAGATAGGGCAGGCTCATTCCTGTCACATTCACAGCCATATAAGGAGACAATGGAAAACAGAGCCTCAAAAATCCTGCTCATTTCCTGGTTGCCGTTTCATCTTGGTTTTGCCTGTAGCTCCTGTTCTAGGGCACTCACAGACAATATCTTTGCAGTTCTGGAAAATTCAGTGTTTTCTTTCCAAAGCTATCAATTATATTTAAAACGGGAACGTTTTTCATCCAAAAATGAAATAGCGCCCCCAGAGTTTCAAGAGGTTAAATAAAGAAGGGTCTAAACCATCTGACCCAGATGTTTTTTTTTTTTTTGGGGGGGGGTCAAGTTAAAGGAGCTCCTTTAGCACTTCGGACTCAGTGACCGTCTGCAGGGAGAAACTTTGTAGCGGGTCAGGGGAAAAAGAGGGAGAAGCATCGGGTCGAATTAGAAGGGGTGGGAGATGAGGAAATGTTGGACGGGCAAGGAGGCATGGCTGAGTCAAATAGGAATCCTGACTTAATGACGTGGTGATTATTAAAGAGCTCAGCCATGTGCTTCTTGTTAGTAACAACCACATCTATGTTAAGGGACATGGGCAGCTGTGAGGAGCATGGCTTATTCTCCTGGTTTTTAACCGTTTACCAGAACTTATTGGGGTTAGACCCACAGAGAGAGCACTTCTCCTTTAAGTCACCAACTTTGGCCTTCTGTATAGCCTGAGTGCACTTATTACTCATTTCCCTGAACGATAGCCAGTCAGCCTGGGAATGCGTAGATCACGGTCAAACCAGGGGCTGAACCGGTTTTTCATTTTCTTTATGTGGGTGTGCTTGTTAACAATACCACTGAAAATTGTTGTCCTGGCTACTGGACCTTTTTTGGTACACCATTATTTTTGTCTTCCTGAGATTTACTGTCAGGGCCAGAATCTGTGCAGACGCTTAGGTGCTGCTGTAGGCACTTCTTGGTTAGGGACCGACACACCAGATATTCTGCAAACAGACATTTGATTTCCAGGTCCAGTAGGGTAAGGCTGCAGACTGTTCTAGTGTTCTCGACAATTCATTGATATACAGTGCATTCGGAAAGTATTTAGACCCATTTTGTAACGTTAGTCTTATTCTAAAATGGATTAAATCGTTTCCCCTCTCAATCTACACACAACCCCATAATGAAGAAGCAAAAACTGGTTCTAAGATATGTGATATTTTTTATTTAATACATAAGTATTCAGACTCTTTACTCAGTACTTTGTTGAAGCACCTTTGGCAGCGATTACAGCCTCGAGTTTTGCACACTTGTATTTGGAGTTTCTCCCATTCTTCTCTGCAGGTCCACTCAACCTCTGTCAGGTTGGATGGGAGTGTCACTGCACAACTGTTTTCAGGTCTCTTTAGAGATGTTCTGTCTGGGCCACTCAAGGACATTCAGAGACTTGTCCTGAAGCCACTCCTGTATTGTCTTGGCTGTGTGCTTTGGGTCGTTGTCCTGTTGAAAGGTGAAACTTTGCCCCAGTCTGAGGTCCTGAGCACTTTGGAGCAGGTTTTCATCAAACATCTCTGCACTTTCCCTCGATCCTGACTAGTCTCCCAGTCCCTGCCGCTGAAAAAACATCCTGACATGGTGTCAGGTTTCCTCCAGCTGTGACTTCACCAGACTAGGTTCTCATGGTCTGAGAGTTCCTTTTGGCAAACTCCAAAGGGGGCTGTCATGTGCCTTTTACTGAAGAGTGGCTTCAGTCTGGCTGCTCTAACATAAAATCCTGACTGGTGGAGTGCTACAGAGATGGTTGTACTTCCGGAAGGTTCTCCCCTCTCTATAGAGGAACTCTGGAGCTCTGTCAGAGTGACCATCGGGTTCTTGGTCACCTCCCCAAGGCCTTTCTCCCCTGGTTGCTCAGTTTGGCTGAGTGGCCAGCTCTAGGGAGAGTCTTGCTGGTTTCAAACTTATCCATTTAATGATGTAGGCCACTGTATTCTTGGGGACCGTCAATTCTTTAAAAAAAAATGTGGTACCCTTCCCCATATCTGTGCCTCAAACAATCCTGTCTCTTAGCGCTATGGACAATTCCTTTGACCTCATGGCTTGGTTTTTGTTCTGATATGCATTGTCAATTGTGGGACATTTTTATATAGACAGGTGTGTGCCTAGCCAAATTATGTCCAATCAATTGAATTTACCACAGGTGGACTCTATTACCGCAAGTTCTCGAACTTGAACAGGTGAACAGGATGCACCAGAGTTCAATTTCAAGTCTCCTAGCAAAGGGTCTGAATACTTATGTAAATAAGGTATTACTGTTTTATTTTAATTACATTTTCTAAAATGTATTAATGCTTAATTTATATTACAGCATATTGGATGACTCATTCATATTCCATTCACCGAGCTCAATATGACATCGATAGGTTTAGGCTAGTGTAACGGATGTGAAACTGCTAGCTAGTCAGCGGTGGTGCGCGCTAAATAGTGTTTCAATCGGTGACGTCACTTGCTCTGAGAACTTGATGTAGTGGTTGCTCTGCAAGGGCCGCGGCTTTTGTGGAGAAATGGGTAACGACGCTTCGTGGGTGACTGTTGATGTGTGCAGAGGTTCCCTGGTTCGTGCCCGGGTATGGGTGAGGGGACGGTCTAAAGTTATACTGTTACACTACTACATGATACTTGAATTGTCCCTATACCCATCAAGAGGTTGCTACAACATAGCAACAAAAGTTTGTCTGTGCACTGGTTGAGAGAGATTTGAGTAATCAAGGTGACAGTGACACTTTCAATACCGCCTTGCACACTCTTGCCTGCATCTAGCTGATCTCTGGTGTGATCATTAGTACAAAATTTGCAAATGAGTTTCTATTGGACAAATTCAGATACGTTTATTCCAGTTTTGTTATTTTGTTCAACTATTGTCTTTTTGAGTCAACATGCATTGCAGTGCTAGATGGCTTCAGCTTAGACCTTTCAGTACTACATTCATTCTCTGATCCTTTGATTTGGGTGGATGTAATTTCATGCTACATGATCTATGATAGGTTCAAAGACATCCTCCGGAAGTTGTCATAAATTGCTGTGGAAGGGAGTGAAAACCATGAGCCTCCTAGGTTTTGTATTTACAATTGAAGTTGGAAGTTTACATACACTTAGGTTGGGGTTATTAAAACTTGTTTTTCAACCACTCCACAAATTTCTTGTTAACAAACTATAGTTTTTGCAAGTCAGTTAGGACGTCTACTTTGAATGACACAAGGCATTTTATTTTTCCCAACAATTGTTTAGACAGATTATTTCACTTATAATTCACTGTATCACAATTCCAGTGGGTCAGAATTGTACATACACTTACTGTCTATAAACAGCTTGTAAAATTTCAGAAAATGATGTCATGGCTTTAGAAGATTCTGATAGCCTAATTGACATCATTTGAGTCAACTGAATGTGTACCTGTGGATGTATTTCAAGGACTACCTTCAAACTCAGTGCCTCTTTGTTTGACATCATGGGAAAATGAAATCAGGCAAGACCTCAGAACAAATTGTAGACCTCCAAGTCTGGTTCTTCCTTGGGAGCAGTTTCCAAACGCCTGAAGGTACCACATTCATCTGTACACACAATAGTACGCAAGTATAAACACCATGAGACCACGCAGCCGTCATACCGCTCAGGAAGGAGCCGCGTTCTGTCTCCTAGTGATGAACGTACTTTGGTGTGAAAAGTGCAAATCAATCCCAGAACAACGGCAAAGAACCTTGTGAAGATGCTGGAGGAAACCGGTACAAAAGTATCTATATCCACAGTAAAACGAGTCCTATATCGACATAACCTGAAAGGCCTCTCAGCAAGGAAGAGCCACTGCTCCAAAATCGCCATTAAAAAAAGACCGACTACGGTTTGCAGCTCTACATGGGGACAAAGATTGTACTTTTTGGAGAAATGTCCTTTGGTCTGATGAAACAAAAATAGAACTGTTTGGCCATAATGACCATTGTTATGTTTGGAGGAAAAAGGGGGAAGCTTGCAAGTTGAAGAACACCATCCCAACCATGAAGCACGGAAGTGGCAGCATCATGTTGTGGGGGTGCTTTGCTGCAGGAGGGACTGGTGCACTTCACAAAATAGATGGCATCACGAAGAATGAAAATGATGTGGATATATTGAAGCAACATCTCAAGACATCAGTCAGGAACTTAAAGCTTGTTCGCAAATGGGTCTTCCAAATGGACAATGACCCCAAGCATACTTCCAAAGTTGTGGCAAAATGGCTTAAGGACAACAATGTCAAGGTATTGGAGTGGCCATCACAAAGCCCTGACTTCAATCCCATAGAAAATTTGTGGGCAGAACTGAAAAAGCGTGTGCGGGCAAGGAGGCCTACAAACCTGACTGTTACACCAGCTCTGTCAGGAGGAATGGGCCAAAATTCACCCAACTTATTGTGGGAAGCTTATGGCAGGCTACTTGACACGTTTGACCCAAGTTCAACAATTTTAAAGGCAATGCTACCAAACACTAATTGTGTATGTACATTTCTGACCCACTGGGAATGTGATGAAAGAAGTACAAGCTGAAATAAATAATTCTCTACTATTATACTGACATTTCACATTCTTAAAATAAAGTGGTGACCCTAACTGACCTAAGACAGGGAATTTTGACTTGGATTAACTGTCAGGAATTGTGAAAGTTTAAATGTAGTTGGCTAAGGTGTATGTAAACCTCCGACTTCAACTGTAAGTTAATGTACCCAGAGGGTGGAAACTAGCTATCCTCTGGCTACACCATGGTGCTACCCTACAGAGTGCTGTTGAGGTTACGAAGACGTACATTGCAAAAGTGTTGTTTTTTTAAATGAATTATTTAGTGATGTGACTATATTTAATTAAAAATAAATCACTAAAATGTTTCTGAAATTCACTGAGAAGGATGGTCCACCCCTTTCTCCTGTGAGGAGCCTCTGGTGTAGATGAATGGGAGGAGATGGGTTAAATAAAGATTTATGCATTGAGACATGGGTTGTGTATGTGCGCCATTTAGATGGTGATTGGGCAAGACAAGATTTAAGTTCCTTTTTGAATGAGGTATAGTAGTCGGTGCCAAGTGCACCGGTTTGTGTCAAGAACTGCAACGCTGCTGTTTTTTTTTTTTTTTCACGCTCAATAGTTTCCCATGTGTATCAAGAATGTTCCACCACCCAAAGGACACACAGGCAACTTGACAAAACTGTAGGAAGCAATGGAGTCAACTCGAGGTCGACCGATTATGATTTTTCAATACCGATTTATTGGAGGACCAAATAAAGCCGATTAAAAAAAAAAAAAAAGTTTTTTTTTTTTTTTGTAATGACAATTACAACAATACTGAATGAACACTTATTTTAACTTAATATAATACATTAATAAAATCAATTTGGCCTCAAATAAATAATGAAACATGTTCAATTTGGTTTAAATAATGCAAAAACAAAGTGTTGGAGAAGAAAGTAAAAGTGTAATATGTGCCACATGAGTCTTCAATAATCCCAGGTAAGAAGTTTGAGTTTGTAGTTGTTATAGAGAGAGAGAGTCCTATAATACCATTTGTATTTCATATACCTTTGACTATTGGATGTTTTTATAGGCACTTTAGTATTGCCAGTGTAACAGTATAGCTTCCGTCCCTCTCCTACCTGGGCTCGAACCAGGAACACATTAACAACAGCCACCCTCAAAGCAGCGTTACCCATGCAGAGCAAGGGGAACAACCATTCCAAGTCTCGGAGCGAGTGACTTTTGAAACGCTATTAGCGCACACCCCACTAACTAGCTAGCCATTTCACAACGGTTACACCAGCCTAATCTCGGGAGTTGATAGGCTTGAAGTCATAAACAGCGCAATGCTTGAAGTACAATGGAAGAGCTGAAATCTTTTTGGCAAAATCGGTGTCCAAAAATGCAGATTTCCGATTGTTATGAAATTAATTGGCCATTCTGATTAATCGGTCGACCTCTAGTCAACATGGGCCAGTATCCCGATGGAACACTTTCGACACCTTGTGTTCCATGCCCCGATGAATTGAGGCTGTTCTGAGGGCAAAAGGGGGTGCAACTCAATGTTAGGTAGGTGTTCCTAATGTTTTGTACACTCAGTGTTAGAGCGTGGGGCTCAAGCTACATCCCTGTCTCATCCCCTGGCCCTGAAGAAAATGTGTTTATTGCCAATTTTATCTGCACACTTGTTTGTGTACATGGATGTTATAATGCCATGTTTTCCCCCCAACACTGCTTTCCATCAATTTGTATAGCAGACCCTCATGCCAAATTGAGTCCAAAGCTTTTTTTTATTTTTATCAACCAAGCATGAGAAGACTGCTTTTGTTTGTCAATTAGGGTCTCGCTCTTCCTCTCTCTCGCTCTCTAATAATATGTTCATCAACAGTCTTGTAACCATACCAGAAGAGAAATGGTGAAATAGTAACAACCTTGTCATGCATGCCTTTTCCTAACATTTGAATCATGGTCATAATATAGGCCTAGTCAACTTGTGAGTGGATTCCTTATGCATTTTGAGTGACGTTGTTTCCTCCCTCTTGTGTCTCGTACAGTAAATGTGGCTCCTTCCCCCCTGAGAGCTGTCTGTTCAGTCTGATCGGGAACGTCGGAGGCTTCATGGGTAAGAAGAGCCTCTTCTCCATCACAAATGGAAGACTATTCACGATTTAGAGTACTATTTTTGACCTGGGCCCATAGTGCACTACTTTTGAACAGAGACCTATGTAGGGATTAAAAGGGTGTCATTTGGGATGCAGCCCTCTTCTGTCATCACTCACACTGACAATAAGCTGTGCCCTTTGTATCACTCATCAGTGACGTATTGGAGGTCAAAGCCACTCATTCCTTTTAATTTACAGTGTTAAATAACACTTTTTTGGGGGGGGGGGGGCAAACAAATGTTTCATTTTGCCATTATAATAAGGTTGGTAGTAAAATTGTTGTGATGATCTGTAACAGCTCAAGTCTACTACAAAATCCACAATGCAATGGTTGCTCTATGGGCTGGCTGGCTAGGTAGCTAGCTAGCTAGCTAACATAGCTTCACGCAATAAAACCAAAGACATTATCAGCCTGTAACGTAGCCAGTTAGTGCAGTTTGTGACTTTACCGCTATCAATTTAGGCGTCTACAATCTCACCATGTTCAACCTGCGGCTTAATGTGCCTCAGAGTGGAGTCTAACATTCAGAACGGCAGATATACTTTTGAGGATCGGGGAACTTTACCCATGCTATGTCAATGGGCGCTAGCTCAAAAACCCAACATTAGCAACACATTAGCAACATTTCGGCAACAAGAAGTACATTACAAATCTTTTCTCAGATGTGAGATAATTAACTTGCCACCTTGATGGTCTTCAGAGATGAGATTTGAGAGTAGCTGAAGAATGGGATTAAAAACAAAAAATGACTTGTAAAATGCATTGGCTGTAAAATGTATGTAGAATCTTAAGTGTTGTCCATTAGTTTACTCCAATTAGGGGAGGGATGGTAGGGTTACGAGGAAATTATACAAAAAAAGTGTATACAGTACCAGTCAAAATTTGGGACACCTACTCATTCAAGGGTTTTTCTCTTTTTACTATTTTCTGCAATGTAGAATAATAGTGAAGACCTATGATCTATGAAATAACACATGAAATCAGGTAATAACCAAAAAAGTGTTAAACAAATAAATATATATTCTTCAAAATAGCCACCCTTGATGACAGCTTTGCACTTGGCCTTCTCTCAACCAGCTTCACCTGGAATGCTTTTCCAACTGTCTTGAAGGGTTCCTACATATGCTGAGCACTTGTTGGCTGCTTTTCCTTCACTCTGCAGTCCAACTCATCCCAAAACATCTCATTTCGGTTGGGTGATTTTGTCGAGACTATGTTATCTGATGCAGCACACCATCACTCTCTTTCTTGGTCAAATAGCCTTTACACAACCTGGAGGTGTGTTGTGACATTGTCCTGTTGAAAAACAGAGTCCCACAAAGCGCAAACCAGATGGGATGGCGTATCGCTGCAGAATGCTGTGGTAGCCATGCTGGTTAAGTGTGACTTGAAATCTAAATAAATCACTGATGGTGTCACTAGCAAAGCATCCCCACACCATCAAACCTCCATGCTTCACGGTGGGAACCACACATGCGGAGATCATCCATTCACCTACTCTGCA
The DNA here is from genome assembly GCF_036934945.1 of Oncorhynchus masou masou. Lineage (NCBI taxonomy): Eukaryota > Metazoa > Chordata > Actinopteri > Salmoniformes > Salmonidae > Oncorhynchus > Oncorhynchus masou. Next base: position 21,036,768 of record NC_088236.1, on the reverse strand, counting down.
TTTCAAAGACATGGCTGTTGGAACCAAAATCTCAAATTTGGACTCATCAGACCAAAGGACAGATTTCCACCAGTCAAATGTCCATTGCTCATGTTTCTTGGCCCAAGTAGTCTCTTCTTATTGGTGTCCATTAGTAGTGGTTTCTTTGCAGCAATTTGACCATGAAGGCCTGATTCACGCAGTCTCCTCTGAACAGTTGATGTTGTGATGTCTGTTGAACTCTGAAGCATTTATTTGGGGTGCAATTTCTGAGGCTGGTAACTCTAATGAACTTATCCTCTGCAGCAGAGGTAACTCTGGGTCTTCCTCTCCTGTAATGTTCTTCATGAGAGCCAGTTTATCATAGCGCTTGAGGGTTTTTGCTACTGCACTTGAAGAAACTATCAAAGTTCTTTAATTTTTGAATTGACTGACCTTCATGTCTTGAAGTAATGATGGACTGTCGTTTCTTTTCTTTGCTTATTTGAGCTGTTCTTGCCATAATATGAACTTGGTCTTAGCCCTATTTGGTAAATCTTCTGTATACCACCCCTACCTTGTCACAGCACAACTGATTGGCTCAAACACATTAAGAAGGAAAGCAATTCCACAAATTTAACTTTTACAAGGCACACCTGTTAATTCAAATGCATTCCAGGTGACTACCTCATGAAGCTGGTTGAGAGAATGCCAAGAGTGTAAAAAGCTAGGGGCATAGGGGGGACTACTTTGAAGAATCTCAAATATAAAATATTTTGATTTGTATAACACTTTCAATATGTGTGTTAAATCTTTGGCATCTTCACTTATTCTACAATGTAAAAAATAAAGAGAAACCCTTGAATGAGTGTGTCCAAACTGGTACTGTGTATGGGGGATTTTAAATTATGCAGACAATTACATTACCGATAAATTTATAGTTTACATCAATATTAAAGCTGATCTAGAAAAAATGACTTGACATCTGTAGTATCATATAGCTTTAGAATCGTGACATTACGTATTTTCAAGGAAAATAGGCATGTTTTTGACATAAACATTGACTTTGAGAAGGGATTGCATGATGATGAGCTTAGCAACCGCGTGCCGCAGCATGACAACCATAAACACGATTGGTCGACAGTCTGCTGGGTGGGCATAATAAAAACATTATCTCAGTAGAAATATCGGCCAAATATGATCATTGGCTCATTCGAGAGGTTGGTTGTTTGTGCAACAGTACAGATAATACTTTTGCTGTGTCATGGTGATAATGATCTAAAGGTGGTGATTAAATACCTGTACATGCTATCAGTTTTTTTACTTTTTTCCCCAAAGGAGATTATATCACCTCACATAATCTCCTTTTTAGTACTGTAGTCATTATCACCATGACACCGGAAACTGGTGCTGAATCCACGGGTATAATGTGAACTTTTATCAAAACCAAATATTTAAAAGAATTTCCTATATAGGCCTAACTGATCTAGTCTGCCTGTCCTAGATGAATTTACATAGCAAATCAGTGTATGCCACTAGTCAGCAGTATGAGCAGAAGGGCTCAATGGGCTCTGGTCTTTAATCAATAATGCATGTGGCCTTTCCTCCATTATTGCCCACCCCACCCCCCTTTATCATCCATGACCCTTCTCCATTACTTCCTGTTCTGTCTTATTTATCACCACTCACTCTGCTGCCTTTGTCTGTGCTCCTCTTCATCCCATCTCTCTTGCTCTCCCCCCCAGTGGTGATGGTGTGCCTTCTGCGCTATGCCCAGGTGATTGAGCACAGCCACGGTTGCTGGATTAACACCAATGCCCTGTTGTCTGGCTGCACCAATGCTGTAGGACTGGTCATGGTGGGAAACTTCCAGGTGATTCACGTCAATTCTTCTCTAGACATACAGTACATCTTGATTCCATAACTCTGCTACCAGTCCCTCTCCAGTTCTGAGTGTATTATCCCAATGACTTGATGTCAATTAAACCCCACCATTTTTCAGCAGACACTCTTATTCAAAGCAACTTAAAGTTTTGTCAATTATCAAGTGGTGGCTATATTCTCCTTCTGATTCCCTGTTTTGTCTAATATTTGTCTATTGGTTAAAAACAAGCGGTGTGGGTAGGTAGTGGGTGTTACAGGCTTTTTTTTTTTTATGTTTTAAGGTTGGACTTTAGCACGTATAGCTGGTTAGCACATGGTGTCACCTCATCAGTCAGTATGTTACACCTGTGCTGGTTGCTATCCCATTAGTGGGAAGGTGTTTCACCTGTGTTGGCCCAGGTGCTATTTAGGAGTTTTATTTCACCTTCTCATTTACAATTGCGACCTGGCCAAGATAAAGCATTAAGGAGAGGCATGCTTAGTCGAGTAATCATAAGGGTCCGTTGAGTAGTGAGGTTGATTGGGTTCACGGCGTTTCAGACAGCTAGCCGGGCCATCTTTAGCAAGCCAGCATAGGATGGAGGTCTGTTTTTTAGCCACCTCGTGCGTTTCCGTCGGTAGATTAGTGGGGTTCCGTGTGGAAGAGGGGATCAATCCAGTTGGTGATATAGTGATCCAAGAAAAATAGTCCGATAGACCTATTCAGATAGCAGCCGATAAGACGGCTAATGATTAGCGGGCCGCAGATGGGCGTTCAGGTAACGTCGCGATGGAGGGGCCAGTTGGATAACTCCCTCGGGCAGATAACGTCGGTATTCCAGTCGTGAAGGCCCGGTGGGGCTCCGCGTCCGCAGTAAAACTGGTCTGGATAGGTGATTGTAGCCCAGGAGTGGCTGATGGAACTCCTCAGCTGGCTAGCTCCGGAATAATTGATGTTTGCTCCGTGATCGACGTAAGCCAATAGTCACACGGATAGCAGCTAGCTAGCTGCGAGATCCATGTGTAAATGTCCAGAACTTGCGGTTGAAATCCGGGGATATGGAGAGAGAAATAGGTCCAGTGTATGTTCTGGTCTGAGTCGCGTTGTACAAAACTGGCGATAGCTTTTCGAGTTAAAGGATAGCTGATGACCACAAACCGTTGTAAACTGGCAAACTTCTATTGTGGATTTCAGATTTGAGGTGAATAATACTTTTTTAAATTGGTGAGACGGGTTGCAGGAGTGTTTTTGGAAAAGAAAATATATAAAATATATGCGAAGAAAGATGTACATATATACACGGGACAAGATGAGGACAAAGGACGTCTGACTGCTATGCCATCTAGGTAAGTGTAGTGGCTGGCCCTGTGCTCCAGGCGAGCTTGAGAGATGCTGGTGAGAGCTACACTTCATGTAAACTGAGGTGTGATTTTGAACGAGGCCTGAGTTTTGGTGTTTCTCCTGTTTTTTGTTTTTTTGCTCCATATTCTTTTTACTCCCTATCCTGTTTTATTTATTTTTTATTTTTGGAGGCAAACCTAGTGGGCATCCATGGTGGGTGTCTTTATTTTTTTATAACCCCTTACTAGTGGCTTTGACAACTTTCAGTGTGCACCCACATGGGTGCCTTTCAGAACCCCTTTTGAATCTCTTTCTGTTTTGGTTGTTAAAGGGATTTTCTTTGTTAGCTCCCTTTTTGTTGTGTGAGATGTTTTTGAGTTTGTCTTGTGGGTGGGTTCAGGGGGACAGTCAATGGAATTTGGGTATTCGGAGCAGCTTCACTTGTGTATTAAAATGTATGTTTTCAATCTCAATTTAAAAAAAATTATTAACCTGTTTTACCCCCCCCCCCCTGAGCAGGTTGACCATGCCAAGTCTCTTCACTACGTTGGCGCGGGCGTGGCATTCCCTGCGGGTCTGCTCTTCGTGTGCTTGCAGTGTGTTCTCACCTACCGGATGGCCATCACCGCCCTTGACTACTGGATGGCACACGTCCGCGTAGCGCTGGCCACAGGAGCCCTGGTCTCACTTGTCCTTAGTATCCTTCCTGACTCGCTGGGATTGGTGGAGGGGTGGGGGTGGGTTATTAGATATTGGTCATGATGGATTACACCATTTAATAAAAGGTGACTGATCATGTCTCCATAGCGTCATGTAATTTAAATCAAGCACAGTTAATGTGTAATTTCTCTTCTCTATTGAAACCTTGCAATCGCTAGTCTGTGAAACCGCGTAAACGGTCATCTAGTTCCGGTCTGTGATGAATGGGGCTCTGGACAAAAGTAGTGCACTGCATAGTGTCATGACTTTAATTAATGGGAGGACAGTTGATTCGACAAATAACGTTTTAATTGTTACCTAATATTAAATTGATCATGTAACTATTAACTCGTTAGGAATTTGGAGCACCACGGAGGAAGTTGTTTTATAGCGTTATCTCCCGACTGAAACTCAATTTCTGTTTTTCGATAACAGTTATTAATCATTTCTTCATATTAGTCTCATTCTGAACGCCGCAGACTTCTTGAAACTGCACAAACCCGAGTCTTGGTGATCATCCCGTACCACACACATTGATTTGATTACTTACTAACTAAATGATAACACAGGACATACACACACGGTATAGGTTATTGATTAGAAACTTAACACAATGAAAATGGATCCCTAGCAGACTAACACAATATGACACTTGTTAAACAAAATGGAGAGTTAAGGAGAGACAACACTTGGATTTATTTGGGAACTACGCTCACAGTAATCCTAATACCTTGCCCTGAACTGCCACCCATTTTGTGTAAGAAGTAATGCATGTATTTACGTGTTGAAGGTCTTCCTTGGTGTTGTCTCTGTTGGACCCATGCCTTTGTGAAAAGGGTTCGATTGGGTCTTCTCCTTAGTTCGTAAGTGTAAGGCTCTAATTCTCAACAAGAGGTCACAATGTCCTCCTCCTTAGTTGTCTGTTTACTTTCACTCGTTCTGGAAGAGTGGTCTTCTGACTACAGCTAATCAGCCGTGTCGATGATCCCCAGAGATGTGATGGTAGCAGTGTAGTCGGCGATGATTTGAAGAGAATAACCGGATGGTCCTACTTAAATTCACTTTCTTAGATACAATACTTAAGACAGCTACTCAACCGTAACATTGATTGTTAGAGGCTACTTCGTTGTCTTCAACTCGTGTTGATTTTCAGGGTCAAGACCTAGCTGCTGCAGCTTGAGTCCTAGTCTGGTATGTTAATTCTTAACTCAATATTTCATACACTTTGGTAAAAAGGAGCATTTCCGCCATACTAACACACTCCCTTGGGCGTGGCTAGTTATGGGCCAAATCATCATTAAAAAAACTATGATCTTGTTAGAAAGGAATGTGACTTTAGTTATCTTAACAAAAATATTATTTTCATCCTTTCCTACACAATGTAAAGGATGTAAACCTGATATACACAGTGTGAATGCTCTTCAAGTTACAATATTTCTGTTATCACTTTTGTACCTTTTAATGATAGACATTAATTTCCCATATTCCATCATCATTCCCCCCAATCAGATGTTGAAATGTATTGTCCCAGTGTTCACTTTTGGACGTTAGAGTTTTTGGGTGGCAAAATGTCCCTGTAACAAAGAGATATTCCAATCCCCCATACTAGAGACCAAAAGAGTCGTCTGCTGCATACAATTTACGATTTGGTGTGAGGTGTCCCCTCCACTCTGCGGGTGATGTGTCCCATTTGGTGATGTGTCCCATCCATAGATTTATTGATGTGGCCTTTCTTCCTCCATCGATGGGGCTGTTGCGTCTCCTTAACTCTTTCCCCAGGTGGTATCTTCTTCATCCACGAGAGCTTTGTTCTCCAGCACGCAGCAGCCATCTGCGAGTGGGTCTTCACCGTGGACATCCTTGTCTTCTACGGCACCTTCACCTACGAGTTTGGCACGGTCACCAACGACACCATGATGGTCGGCCTGCAGCAGACCCACCACCACTCAGGGGTCATGATGGGCGGCACGGCCGGGGCCATGTCGCTGGGCATGGGAGCCAAGGGCCTAAAGTCCCCTGGAGGAAGCAGCACATCCACCCATCTCAACTGCACCCCAGAGAGCATAGCCATGTTGTAGCTCTGCAGGGGCCAAGGAGATCATCACACAGGCAGCAGGAGTCGATGATGGCACTGGCCAGCCAGAGGGAGGAGACAAGACATTGAAAATCACAAGATATGATTGACACACCGGGTCGGTATTGCTGTATTGGGTTTTTGTGTTTAATAAGCCATCCGCTTCTCCACTACGGTCGAATTTCCGTTCGCTTCATCAGCGGAAAGGAACACTTACACAAAGAATACATATCTGGGATGATGAGGGGCGATGATGCTGTGACTGTTTCTAAGATGGCTACTGGCCTCACTGCACTCTGACATGATACCTTCTTTCTTAAAGATCAGTGTTTGAACAGTCACTGAGGCTTTTGCCAGTGTTCATCCTTGTCATGTTGGGATGACAGACACAAAATAAGGTTTATTTTATATGCCAACTTTTGTTTTCTGCCACATTTTATAGACTTCCTCTACCTGGCCATGGCTTGTGGTGGGGCCCGGTCTCTCATGCCATTCAACTCTGCACGTTACAATTTGAATGAGAGAATAGAGTGCGTCGTTGGATTGACCAGACTGAGTTTTTTTTATTTTGTCTGTACTCTGCCGATGTTAATGCATCGTAATAGAAAATATTGAATGTTTGAGAAGTGGAACTATAGATTGTATACTGTTATGTACATGACAGTTCAGCCTGGCCTCAGAGCAATACGAAATGTACTAAATGTATTTCTGAGCACCTCCAAGACGTATGATACCTACTAATGGTTTAGTTACTTGACACAAACTAAAGTAGGGAGGTTGGTCAAAGAGGATGGGTGGGCGTAACGCGCGACAGACTAGCAAGCCAAAGGTTGCATGTTTTAGAAACGTCAGGGACAACTATAGCATTTTAGCCAACCCTGATTGTAAACCAAATCCACCTAACCTTTGTCATTCGTTCCCCTAACTGCCAATGTTAATTATCCTTTGTTATGGTGCAACAAGCAACCTGGTCTCAAATAAAGATGTGCAATACTATACGTCCTCCAAGATGTATGATAAGTTATGTCTTCCAATTCGTATGCTATTGTACGACCGGGTAACACGTATGATACTATAGGTCCTCTAATTTGTATCATATTGTACGACTGCTATTCCATTCATAATGTAACTTAACATAATTGATGTCTCAGATTTACATACAGAATAATACGATTAGCCCTGAGACCAAGTTGAACAGGTTGTACGCGCACCTTTTATTGATCAATCAAGTATAAATGAACTGTAGAAGGATGTGTGAAATTAGCAATCTCATTTATCAAAAACATTTACACATTTTGTGCACAATACCTGCCCAGGACCTCTAATAGCGGCCTCAAAAGGGCAAGTGATATGACTTGATTTCTTATTGTTTAAAATTATATCTCTATTTAGTGATTATTAGTTATTCCCTAGATAGATGTACATAGCATTTCATACATCTATAAAATGCTATCTAGCTGACAGAATGCTCACACAAACCTGCTGGTCTTTTCTGCCCCTCTTTTACTGGGTCAACCTCTGTCTCAATCACTCTTGCTTGATTTGTTTTATATTGCCTATTCATGTTGCCTCTGAATTTCTCTCACTTGTTACCTACTGGTTACATGGCTTGTTTTTTTAAATGTATTTTTAGGTCACCTTACTGTTTTCAATCTTTGTTTGGTACGGTAATGGCCCATTCATCCGCCAAAGTGTATCCCAGAGTAGTGGAATTTTGCGAGGTGTTTAACTATTCTTAGAAAGGTCTCACACATTGCTCTTCATTTCTGATCTGCAGTTTTAGCTATAGTACAACATGTAATGTACACAATTTATAAGTCAACTGGTCGGCTACAATCACAGGTTGGTGGCACCTTAATTGGGGTGGACGGGCTTGTGGTAATGGCTTGAGTGGAATGGTATCAAACATGGTTTCCAGGAGTTTGCCATTCCATGACTTCCATTCCAGCCATTATGAGCCAGGCTCCACTGGCTACAATCCATTTTGAAAGGTGCAAATTTGACTCATTTAACTGTCTTATTTGGAAGAAGAAAAAAAATATATATATATTATTTCAAGTCAAATGTTATGTCACATGCGTTGTGAACAACCGATGTAGACTAACAGTGAAATGCTTACCTACAGGCCCTTCCCAACAATGCAGAGAGAAAGAAAATGGATGGATTCTAGGCTGGTTCCTTGGAAGCTTTATTTGGATACTGTGAGAGATACGATCTCTGTAAGAGACTTCTCAAAGCCTGTTATTAATGTGCTGAGTGAGATACTGTACATGTTGAGGTCAGGGCATGTATTTATAGAGCGCCTCAGAGGTCGACCGATTTTATGATTTTTAAACGTCGATACCGATTTTATTGGGGGGCGACGTCAGTCAGTACCAAGGTTTATTTCTTTAACATTTTTAAATGTATTTTATATACACACACACACACAGTGGGGGGAAAACGTATTTAGTCAGCCACCAATTGTGCAAGTTCTCCCACTTGTAATTTTCATCATAGGTACACTTCAACTATGACAGACAAAATGAGAGAAAATCCAGAAAATCACATTGTAGGATTTTTTAAAATGAATTTATTTGCACGTTATGGTGGGAAATAAGTATTTGGTCAATAACAAAAGTTTATTTCAATACTTTGTTATATACCTATTGTTGGCAATGACAGAGGTCAAACGTTTTCTGTAAGTCTTCACAAGGTTTTCACACACTGTTGCTGGTATTTTGACCCATTCCTCCATGCAGATCTCCTCTAGAGCAGTGATGTTTTGGGGCTGTTGCTGGGCAACACGGACTTTCAACTCCCTCCAAAGATTTTCTATGGGGTTGAGATCTGGAGACTGGCTAGGCCACTCCAGGACCTTGAAATGCTTCTTACGAAGCAACACCTTCGTTGCCCGGGCGGTGTGTTTGGGATCTTTGTCATGCTGAAAGACCCAGCCACGTTTCATCTTCAATGCCCTTGCTGATGGGAGGAGGTTTTCACTCAATCTCACGATACATGGCCCCATTCTTTCCTTTACACGGATCAGACGTCCTGGTCCCTTTGCAGAAAAACAGCCCCAAAGCATGATGTTTCTACCCCCATGCTTCACAGTAGGTATGGTGTTCTTTGGATGCAACTCGACATTCTTTGTCCTCCAAACACGACGAGTTGAGTTTTTATCAAAATGTTATATTTTGGTTTCATCTGACCATATGACATTCTCCCAATCTTCTGGATCATCCAAATGCTCTCTAGCAAACTTCAGACGGGCCTGGACATGTACTGGCTTAAGCAGGGGGACACGTCTGGCACTGCAGGATTTGAGTCCCTGGCGGCGTAGTGTGTTACTGATGGTAGGCTTTGTTACTTTGGTCCCAGCTCTCTGCAGGTCATTCACTAGGTCCCCCCCCGTGTGGTTCTGGGATTTTTGCTCACCGTTCTTGTCATCATTTTGACCCCACGGGGTGAGATCTTGCGTGGAGCCCCAGATCGAGGGAGATTATCAGTGGTCTTGTATGTCTTCCATTTCCTAATAATTGCTCCCACAGTTGATTTCTTCAAACCAAGCTGCTTACCTATTGCAGATTCAGTCTGCACCAGGCTGGGAAGGTCTACAATTTTGTTTCTGGTGTCCTTTGACAGCTCTTTGGTCTTGGCCATAGTGGAGTTTGGAGTGTGACTGTTTGAGGTTGTGGACAGGTGTATTTTTATACTGATAACAAGTACAAACAGGTGCCATTAATACAGGTAATGAGTGGAGGACAGAGGAGCCTCTTAAAGAAGAAGTTATAGGTCTGTGAGAGCCAGAAATCTTGCTTGTTTATAGGGGACCAAATACTTATTTTCCACCATAATTTGCAAATAAATTCATAAAAAATCCTACAATGTGATTTTCTGGATTTTTTTTCTTATTTTGTCTGTCATAGTTGAAGTGTACCTATGATGAAAATTACAGGCCTCATCTTTTTAAGTGGGAGAACTTGCACAATTGGTGGCTGACTAAATACTTTACAACAATACTGAATGAACAATGAACACTTCTATTTTAACTTCATATAATACATTAAATCTATTTAGTCTCAAATAAATAATGAAACATGCTCAATTTGGTTTAAATAATGCAAAAACAGTGTTTGAGAAGAAATTAAAAGTGCAATATGCGCCATGTAATAATAAAAAAAAAAGCTAAAGTTCCTTGCTCAACATGAGAAAGCTGGTGGTTCAATATTTTCAGTTAAGAAGTTTTAGGTTGTAGTTATTATAGGAATTAAGACGCGTCGACTATTTCTCTCTATACCATTTGTATTTCATTTACCTTTGACTATTGGATGTTCTAATAGACACTAGTATTGCCAGCCTAATCTCAGGCGTTGATAGGCTTGAAGTCATAAACAGCGCTGTGAAGCAAGCATTGCTAAGAGCTGCTGGCAAGTTTGAATGAATACTTACGAGCCTGCTGCAGCCTACCAGCGCTCAGTCAGACTGCTATATCAAATCATAGACTTAATTATAATGTAATAAACACAGAAATACAAGCCGTTGGTCATTTAATATGGTAAAATCCAGACACTATCATTTCGAAAACAAAACGCTTATTCTTTCAGCGAAATACAGAACCGTTCCTTATTTTACCGAACGGGCGGCAACCCTAAGTCTAAATATTGCTGTTCCATTGCACAACCTTCAATGTTATGTCATAATTATGTTAAATTCTGCCAAATTAGTTAGCAACGAGCCAGGCGGCCCAAACTGTTGCATATACCCTGACCCTCTGCAATGAACGAGAAGTGACACAATGTCCCTAGTTAATGCTAACATGAATTTCTTAACTAAATATGCAGGTTTAAAAAATATATACTTGTGTGTATTGATTTTTAGAAAGGCATTGATGTTTATGGTTAGGTACATTTCGTGCAACGATTGTGCTTTTTTCACAAATGTGCTTTTGTTAAATCATCCCGTTTGGCGAAGTAGGCTGCGATTCGATGATAAATTAACAGGCACCGCATTGATTATATGCAACGCAGGACAAGCTAGTTCACCTAGTAATATCATCAACCATGTGTAGTTAACTAGTGATAATGTGAAGATTGGTTGTTTTTTATAAGATAAGTTTGATGCTAGCTTGGAACTTACCTTGGCTCCTTGCTGTACTCGCGTAACAGGTGGTCAGCCTGCCACACAGTTTCCTCGTGGAATGCAATGTAATCAGCGTCCAAAAATGCTGATTACCAATTGTTATGAAAACTTGAAATCGGCCCTAATTAATCGGTCGACATCTAGTCTGAGTAGGAGTGCTACTCTAGGATCAGGTTCCCCTTTCAATATAACCTTATGTATTTCTCATTGCCAAAAATCTAAGTGTAATGAGTTGAAATGGTTCAGAATAAAACAACTTTGACTGACTAACAAACAAATATGCCCCAGGAGAGAACCTATTTCTGTAATTAACCAGCGCCACCTTGAGGCCAATGATTGTCTCCATAGAGAGAAATCAAATGCCAGTCATTCATTAATAGCAAAGTCCCTGGGGCCTATGTTTAAGGGGTTTCAATTGAAATGGGCCCTAACTGCCCAGGGGCTTCACTGGCAGATTTCTTTACGCAAATGTATAAAGAACTTTATATGCCTATGTATTTCCTGAAATTAAAAAAGTACTTTTTTAGGGGGTAGGCCTCTATAACATTATCACTATCAGTATTTTCTGTTGGGCCATTGTGTGTCTGGTATATTTTAAACTGTACAATACAATCACTGAATGGTGTTTCAGCCAACAAAACTCTTTTAAATGTTTCGTTTTCTTCATGTCAGCTACCTCTGTGATTGTGAGTGGACTTGTTGTTCCAAGGCAGATGCTGAGCAGATGCGTAGCTGGTATTTCCTATCCTTCTTTCCAAAAAAGATAGGAATCTACACTGGAATTTGGTGGGTTGGCTATGTTATAAAACAGCCAGGCCACACAGAAAATACAAAATGAAAGCATACTGGTAGTTTCTGATGTAAAAATTCTATAGCTCCAGTGTAAGTTCACTCGGTTTGATTCTGCTGGCTTTTTCCCCCCTCATTCTCTACCAGCCAAAAAGTCTTTTTCAAATATTTCACTTCAAATAACCTTATTTTGTGATGTATTTCACCATACTGTAACTAAGTATCAAGGTTAGACTTCAACCGGCAGCTTTGATGAAAATGTACCTTCACGGGATTGGAACTATTGTGTGTAAACATTTCTCTTTATTGTAGACAAGGCCAAAACATGATGAAATGGTATTTAAGTACTTTTTTGTTCCAATTCCTGCACTTATTGTAACTTTTTTAGTTGTGCATTTTGTGTGAGAGTATACCAATTGCAAAAGACTAATAGCAATGCAGATCAAATGTCTTGAAAGATATAATAGTTTTCAAAGATTATAAAATGACTATGTAAAACATGTATTTTACTAAATTCTTCTCTATAACGGGAGGAAAGATGATTACCCCCCCCCTCCCCTCCCAAAAAAGCAAACGAAGCATTTTCTTTTATAAATTGTTTCTAAAGGTGTATGCTTATCTATCATTTACCAATTTTATTTTGTCAGATTTATATTCAAATATTAAATAAAATGTAATTATAAGCAAATGATCTGCTCTTGTATGGTTTATTCTTGGGCACAAGATTAGTAAATGGTTTGTTTCGACATGACTGATCTGGGATGAGTATCGGCTGCATCTTCTCAGAAAAATCAGTTGGATGGCTTGGCAGACTACCCACTGAAAATGTCTATATAATCAATATTGCATAAGTTCACTCAACTCTTCATTGCATTGTAGCTACCAAGAGTTACCCTTGTACGTCAGACCACTTGGCACGGTTGAAGAGGCTGGGTCTGACAAATACAGGCAAATCAACGTTAGGTCTTCCCTTGAGCCCAGAACATCAACTCCTCTCAAATTACTGCTCCTCTCCTCTAGCCTTGTGAAACCAGACTAACTGCAATGTGTCATATTGCAAGATCACTCAGGTTGAGGCTACTTTTCCTAAATAATTTGACTTATGTTCTCTACAAGACATCCCTTTGAAATATGGCAGAGCAATTAACCCTGCCTTGAAATAGTTGAGTACCGTTAGCATTTCAGAGCAACTGTCTATTTTCAGGACTCAGCAGTTAGAGGTTATTTTGTCATATGCTTACGAATGGACATGAAGCATAAACCAGTTTGGCCAACCAGACCAACATGCTTTATAACCACCCACGGGACTTTGTGTGTAAAAAAAGCTGGATCATTATCTTCTTTGGGGTAAATATAACATGACAATATCAAACGTTTTAATATTTGAGGAAATGAGATTGAGTGGTTTACAGTTCGGCTCAAGAGGACCTGAGAAAAACCACAGCTGTGAGATTGGTCCTTAATCTATACTGAATACAAATATAAATGCAACATGTAAAGTGTTGGTCCCATGTGATGAAACAAAAGATTCCCTAAATGTTCCATACGCACAAAAAGCTTATTTCCGTCAAAGTTTGCACAAATGTATTTACAGTGCATTTGGAAAGTATACAGACCCCTTGACTTTTTCCACTTGTTATGTTACAGCCTTATTCTAAAATTGATTAAATGTTTTATTTAATCAATCTGCACACAGTACCCTATAATGACAAAGCAAAAACAGGTTGAGACGTTTTTGAAAACTTGTCACATAACTTATACCTGATTTACGTAAGCATTCAGACCCTTTGCTATGAGACTTCAAATTGAGCTCAGGTGCATCCTGTTTCTACAACTTGATTGGAGTCCACCTGTAGTAAATTAAAATGATTGGACATGATTTGGAAAGGCACACAAAATCAAATAAAATGTTTAAGTCACATGCGCTGAATACAATAGGTGTAGACCTTACAGTGAAATGCTTAATTACAAGCCCTTCACCAACAATGCAGTTTAAAATAAATAAATGAATAAGAAATAAAAGCAACCAGTAATTAAAGAGCAGCAGTAAAATAACAATAGCGAGACTACATACAGGGGGGGGGGGGTACCGGTACAGAGTCAATGTGTGGGGGTGCCGGTTAGTTGAGGTAATATGTACATGTAGGTAGAGTTATTAAAGTGACTATGCATAGATGACAACAACTGAGAGTAGGTGTAAAGGAGGGTGAGGGGGGGGGCAATGCAAATAGTCTGGGTGGACATTTGATTAGATGTTCAGGAGTCTTATGGCTTGTGGGTGGAAGCCGTTTCAAAGCCTCTTGGACCAAGACTTGGCGCTCCGGTACAGCTTGCCGTGCGTTAGCAGAGAGAACAGTCTACGACTAGGCTGGCTGGGGTCTTTGACAATTTTTAGGGCCTTCCTCTGACACTGCCTGGTGTAGAGGTCCTGGATGGCAGGAAGCTTGGCACCAGTGATGTACTGGGCCGTACGCACTACCCTCTGTAGTGCCTTGTGGTCAGATGCTGAGTAGTTGCCATACCAGGAAGTGGTGCAACCAGTCACGATGCTCTCGATGGTGCAGCTGTAGAACCTTTTGAGGATCTGAGGACCCATGCTACATCTGTCTATGTAAGGTCCCACAGTTGACAGTGCATGTCAGAGCAAAAACCAAGCCATGAGGTAGAAGAAATTGTCTATAGAGCTCTGAGACAGGCTTGTGTCGAGGCACAGATCTGGGTAAGTGTACCAAAACATTTCTGCAGCATTGAAGGTCACCAAGAACACAGTGGCCTCCATCATTCTTAAATGGTAGAAGTTTGGAACCATCAAGACTCTACCTAGAAAATCAAATTTATTTGTCACAAACACATGGTTAGCAGATGTTAATGCAAGTGTAGCTAAATGCTTGTGCTTCAAGTTCCGACAATGCAGTTATAACCAACGAGTAATCTCACCTAACAATTCCAAAATTACTACCTTATACACACAAGTGTAAAGGGATAAAGAAAATGTACATGGGCGCCTCGCCGAACTGAGCAATCGGGGGAGAAAGGCCTTGGTCAGTGAGGTGACCAAGAACCTGATGGTCACTCTGACAGAGCTCCAGAGTTCCTCTGTGGAGATGGTTGTGCTTCTGGAAGTTTCTCCCATCTCTGCAGCACTCCACCAATCAGGCCTTTTATGGTAGAGTGGCCAGACTGAAGCCACTCCTCAGTAAAATGCACATGACATCCCGCTTGGAGTTTGCCTAAAGGAACATAAAGGTCTGTCAGACCATGAGAAACAAGATTATCTGGTCTGATTAAACCAAGATTGAACTCTTTGGCCTGAATGCCAAGCATCACATCTGGCGGAAACCTGGCACCATCCCTACGGTGAAGCATGGTGTTGGCAGCATCATGCTGTGGGGATGTTTTTCAGCGGCAGAGACTGGGAGACTAGTCAGGATCGAGGGAAAGATGAACGGAGCAAAGTACAGAGAGATTCTTGATGAAAACCTGCTCCAGAGTGCTCAGGACCTCAGACTGGTGTAAAGGTTCACCTTCCAACAGGATAACGCAGGAGTGGCTTTGGGACAAATCTCTGAGTGGCCAGCCAGACTTGAACCTGATCGAACATCACTGGAGACATGGAAATAGCTTTGCAGCGACGCTCCCCATCCAACCTGACAGAGCTTGAGAGGATCTGCAGAGAAGAAATGGGAGAAGCTCCCCAAATACAGGTGTACCAAGCTTGTAGCGTCATACCCAAGAAAACTCGAGGCTGTAATCGCTGCCAAAGGTGCTTCAACAAAGGGTCTGAATAGTTGTGCAAATGTGATATTTCACCTTTTGTATTTTTTATTAATTTACAAACATTTCTAAAAACATGTTTTTGCTTTGTCATTATGGAGTATTGTGTTTATATTGATGTGTGGAAAAAACAATTACAGCCTTATTCTAAATTGGATGAATCAAAATGTGGAAAATGTTGAGGGTTCTGAATACTTCCTGAATGCACTGTACATCCCTATTAGTGAGTTTCTCCTTTACCAAGATAATCCATCCTCCTGACAGGTGTGGCATATCAAGAAGCTGATTAAACAGCATGATAATTACACAGGTGCACCTTAATGCTGGGGACGATAAAAGGCCACTCTAAAATGTGCAGTTTTGTCACATAATATAGTGTCAGAGATGTCTCAAGTTCTGGGGGAGCATGCAATTGGCATGCTGACTGCAGGAATGTCCACCAGAGCTGTTGCCAGATAATGTAATGTTAATTTCTTTACCGTAAACCTCCTCCAACACTGTTTTAGAGGATTTAGCAGTACGTCCAACCGGCCTCACAACCGCAGACCACATGTAACCATGCCAGCCCAGGACCTCCACATCGGCCCCAAGTCTCAACGATCTCTGCACAGTTCCTGTAAGCTGCAAAAGTCCCAGTTCTTCCATGGTCTGCATACTCACCAGACATGTCACCCATTGAGCATGTTTGGGATGAACTGGATCGACGTGTACGCAGCATGTTCCAGTTCCCGCCAATATCAAGCAACTTCGCACAGCCATTGAAGAGTGGGACAACATTCCACAGGCCACAATCAACAGCCTAATCAACTATATGCGAAGGAGACGTGTCGTGCTGCATGAGGCAAATAGTGGTTACACCTGAAACTGACTGGTTTTCTGATCCACCCCACTATTTTTCTTTAAGGTATCTTACCAAAATATGCCTGTCTGTTTTCCAATCATGTGAAATCCATAGATTAGGGCCTAATATATTTATTTCAATTGACTGATGTCCTTATATAAACTAACTCAGTAAAATCGTTGCATGCTGTGTTTATATTTTTGTTCAGTGTATTTTCACAGGTAGTATGCACCGAGTGGTGTTCCTTAAGCTTTCTTCAATACCCTATACCAGGGTAGGGTGTTAAAGGCCCGATGCAGCCATTTTTATTTCAATGAAGTACCTTACTGTTATAGAGGTTACATAAAAAAAAAAAAATAGTTTAAGCAAACAAGAAATTTGCTCGGACTGTCTGGAAGTGGTCTAAGTGGGGAGGGGAAAACTAAAAACGAGCAGTTATTTAAATTGAGGTTTGGAACTCTTAGTTATTGGTCTATTATCCAATTTACTGCATGGTGATGTCACCATGGAAAACAAACTCCTGCCCATACACACCTGCTGATTAGAAAGTCCTGTGTAGATTGTATTTTTAACCAGTAACACTGATAAAAGTAAAATAAACACATTTTTTGTGTTTCATCAGCTGTTGTATAAAATGATACAAAGCACAGGAAAACAGAATTGACTGCACTGGGCCTTTAATGCTGATGCCAAAGCAAGCAACACTATAAACAGATTGAATTTAAAGTCTGATAAATATTGTGAGGCCAACAAAACATATGCCATGAAAAGCCATTTAATCATCTGTTTTGGTCAATGTATTGCATCTTGGGGAAAAGGAAGAAATGCTATGATGTGTTAAGGCAGTGAATGTAGAGAGTTCAGACTCAACTGTCTCAGTATTCCTTTCATTGTATAATGATCATCCATAATTTGAATCACAAAATGAGTCTTTGTACAATTGACTGTATTTAAAACTGACATATTTACAGTACATACGATAAAACATAATAGCTACATAATATCATTTGCAGCTTTGGTCAATTCTTAATTTTATTGCGACCCAACGCTAGAAAGGGGAAATCAGCAATAAGCAGTGTGCTCTGAGCTGTTATGTGTACATGGCTCCATGCAGATCTTCCAGTCTGTTTTCCCTCTGTTTTCTCCGGTCCTATAACAGACAGAAATGCTCCATTTAGTAATGGGTTGACGCTGACCATTGCTGTGTCCCAAATGGCACCCTATTCCCTATCCAGTTCACTATTTATTTTGACCATGGCCCATAGACCACTGCATAGTTAATAGGGTGCCTTTTGGGACACATTCCAAGTTTCAACTCTAAAAGGGAAAAGCACTTTGAATTCAATTTCCCAGGATAATGACTGATACCCTAGTTTCACACCCACCTTGTCCTTCTTGAACTCTTCATACTCTGGATTGTCGGTTGGTAACTCGAGACGGCATAGCGGGCAAGAATTTGTCTGTGATGATAGACAGCAAGAGTTAGAGGGAATCTGAAAAGGTTATAGCCTAGTGGTTGTAAGCTTTGGGCCAGTAATCGAAAGGTAGCTTGGGGATTTGAACCAGTTGACTAGGTGAAAAATTTGTTGAAGTGCCCTTGCGCAAGGCACTTAACCCCAATTGCACTGGATAAGAGCGTCTGCTAAAAGACAAAAATGTAAATGTTATACACAGTGTAGAAAACATTATGAACTCTGTCCATGACAGATTATCCAGGTGAAAGCTATGATCCCTTATTGATGTCACTTGTTAACCCCATAAGATCCACGCCCTGCTGAGATATAAATAAGCATAATGAAACAATCCCCATAAAAATCTGCCAGTTTAAGCAAGAGATGTTTTTTTGCATTGGATGCATCTCAGTCCACCCCACCACATCTGCAGTGAAAGTTGACAAGATATAGAGCGGTGTTTGTCAGACCATGAGACTTCCCGAAAATCGGTCTTCTCACAAAATCGTCTGTAGCGTCAGAACGGTTAGGCAAAGTATTATGACCCATCTATGGAAAGAGGAGACTCTCACGAAGACAGGGTGTTCTCCGTTTTGATCTATAATCCCCACAAGCGTCTTGAGACTCGTCTGAAGTTGGTACAGCCGATCTGCCAACTTCTGCCTGTAGCGTCCTAACAGTTTACACACTAATATGACCCCTCTGTGGAAAGGTGAGACTCGCATGAACATGTCTGTTGTTTTGCGCTACGACACCCTCACAAGACTTGTCTGACGGTCCCCCAGTACCAGTTGATTTTTTTTAATGGAAGTACACTACACGATGCAATCGGAATGTATTCAGACCCCTTCCCCACATTTTGTTACGTTACAGCCTTAATCTAAAACAAAAATGTTGCAAATTAATTTAAAAAATAACACTGAAATATGACATACATAAGTATTCAGACCCTTTGCTACAAGACTCAATTGAGGTCAGGTGCATTGCATCCTGTTTCCATTGATTCCTATAATTTGATTGGAGTACAACTGTGGTAAATTCAATTGATTGGACATGATTTGGAAAGGCACACCTGTCTATGTAAGGTCCCACAGTAGACAGTGCATGTCAGAGCAAAAACCAAGCCACGAGGTCGAAGAAATTGTCCGTAGAGCTCCAAGAAAGGATTGTGGCACGGCACAGATCTGGAGAAGGGTACCAAAACATTTCTGCAGAATTGAAGGTCGAAGAACACAGTGGCTCCCATCATTCTTAAATGAAAGAAGTTTGGAATCACCAAGACTTCCTAAAGCTGTCCGCACAGCCAAACTGAGCAATCGGGGGAGAAGGATCTTGGTCAGTGAGGTGACCAAGAACCTGATGGTCACTGACAGAGCTCCAGAGTTCCTCTGTGGAGAAGGGAGAAACTTCCAGAAGGACAACCATCTCTGCAGCACTCCACCAATCAGGCATTTATGGTAGAGTGGCAAGACAGAAGCCACTACTCAGTAAAAGGCAAATGACAGCCCGCTTGGAGTTTGCCAAAAGGCTGCTAATGACTCTTAGAGAAACAAGATTCTTTGGTCTGATGAAACCAAGACTCTTTGGCCTGAACTCTAAGCCCCACGTTTGGAGGAAAACTGGCACCATCCCTACGGTGAAGCATGGTGGTGGCAGCATCATGCTGTGTGGATGTTTTTCAGCAGCAGGGACCGGAACCCAAATGGATTGAGGGAAAGATAAAAGGAGCAAAGTACTGAGAGATTCTTGATTAAAACCTGCTCCAGAGTACTCAGGACCTCAGACTGGGGCAAAGGTTCACCTTACAATAGGACAATGACCCTAAGCACACAGCCAAGACAACACAGGAGTGGCTTCGAGACAAGTCTCAAAGTACTTGAGTGGCCCAGCGAGAGCCCGGACTTGAACCCGTTCAAACATCCCTAGAGAGACCTGAAAATAGCTGTGCAGCAACGCTCCCCATCCAACCTGACAGAGCTTGAGAGGATCTGCAGATATGAATGGAAGAAACTCCCCAAAAACACAGGTGTGCCAAGCTTGTCATACCCAAGAAGATTCAAGGCTGTAGTCACTGCCTAAGGTGCTCAACTAAGTACTGATTAAAGGGTCTGAATACTTATGTAAATGTGATATATAAATAAATAATAAATCAATAAAAAAAACAAAATAAAAAAAACCGTTTTGCTTTGTCATTATCGGGTATTGTGTGTAGATTGAAGGGAAAAAACTATTTCATACATTTTAGATTAAGGTTGTAACGTAACAAAATGTGGGGGGAAAAAAATCAAGGGGCCTGAATACTTTCCGAATGCACTGTATATATGTAGACTGCTTAGTGACATAAATAAGGGGTTAAATACATAGAAATAATCATGTTTCCTGATCTTTCAGATATAGGACAGACACTTAAGAACAAACTTCCCATTTTTTTTGGGGGGGGGGGGGGTGACTGTTCCATGTAGTGAATCTGTTATTAAAATGCATTTGTATGGGCTGTTCTTTATGTTTTGTGCACTGTGTTCAGGTAATTAGTACATTCATTTGTACATACCATAAAACCTATATGTGAAAATGTGTGTGTGACAAGTCAGTGGACAAGCCCTCACCTTCCCTAACCAGGGCAGGATACAACCAGAGTGAAAGAGGTGTTTGCAGGGCATCTCCCTCACTGTCTCCTGCTCCTCAAACTCCAGCAGACACACAGGACACTTCAGCCCTTTGTCTAGATGAGGGGGGGAGAGAGCGAGTTCAATCCCACAGTCTGAAACATCCACAGACAATTTACTACACTTACAGACTACAGATGTAGTCGTGCTTGCAATTATATTGAATTAAAATTAAATTGGGTACCACGTGAGACAGCATAGCATTTTGATAGTAGCATATAATTCCCAAATGTTTTTCACAGGTAATTAGCTAGAGGGTAGCTTATTCGTGCAGCAGGACTCACCTGCTTGCTCTGGGGATATGACAACCACAGGTAAGGTTTGGACAGCTGTTTTAGCAGCTGGGGGAGGAAGACGCTGGTCCCAGTCCGACAGGTCAAACGCTCCCGAGTCAATGTCGAGGCCCTGCATCAAAGACCTACACAGAGGTCAACAGGCAATGTAACAGTAGGTGGTGGTAAGGCACAATAACGTTGGATGCCAACCACCGGTAAACCCCACCGAAGAAAAACAGGCAATGTCAGCACAGATATTTCACCGGATGTATAAATGTGAAGCATCCGCTTGGCATTTCCCCTCATTACCAAATATTGTAGTGAGAAGAAGCCCAATGCCCGGCAGAAGATGGAACAAGATAGATTTTAGCAGGCATTCTGCAAATTTCCTCATCAATGAAAAAAATTGATCTCAAAGTTCTGTTCCCTAAATTAAAATCTGTTATGAACAGAGTGGATTAAGTTTTGTAGACTTTACCCTTTGCAAAAGTTCGTGATTGGCTCTGCCTCTATTGCTTGTTCTGTACACTATGACTAATTTGTTCCCATTGGAAACGACAGGCTGTGGTCTATCTTGATTTAGTTATAAAACATCTTCAATGTAAGTCACTCAGTGGCAGACAGTTAATGTAGGATATTATAAAATACAGAATGGATTGTGTTGCATCACTTGGGTTGTTAGCTCGTTAGTAAATCTTTGACTCTCACCTGGCCAGTTCTAGTAGTGCATTCTGACGGTACTGTTCTTCGGGATTCGTTGGTTCACAGTCATGCTCATCAAAATAAGAAGCCATCTTCAGAATACCAATCTGTGGAGCGTCAATCAAACTATTTTCCTTAGCCACATTAGCTAACCATGAAGCTAATTTAATTTGACTCTTTTTGAATTTACTAAAAAGATATTGAGCAAAATGACACTCAAAGCCCAAGCTACCTTCCGACCTCGAGTTGATTCGATAACGTTAGCAAGCTAGCTACACAGTTAGCTAGTTAGCTAATTCATTTAGCTAACCCCTATACTGCTCAACCACTCTCTCATTGAGCTGTTTTAGCCAACTTGTCGAATACACAGAAATGTCCGTGAATACACTGTGCTATACTGCGACATCAAATTAAAGTCACACAAAAGTTGACTTACATTACCTGTGTTTTGTCATAACCTGAAATGTGCAGCAACTAGCCAGCTAGCTACATCACACTGTCTACCGGGTATGACAAAGCACCATCACGTGACTTTTATCCGTCCTATCACACATTATGTGTGGGTGGGATTCAGGATCTCTCTCTCGATTCAATTCAAAGGGCTTTATTGGCATTGGAGATATTTTTACATCGTCAAAGCAAGTCAAATATATAGTAAATAAAAGTGAAATAAAACATTACAAAATGAACAGTAAACATTACACACACAAAAGTTCCAAAGGAATAGAGACATATCAAATATCATATTATGGCTATGTACATTGTAACGATGTGCAAATAGTTATAGTAAAAAAGGGAAAATACATAAACATAAGTATGGGTTGTATTTACAATGGTGTTTGTGCTTCACCGTTTTCCCTTTTCTTGTGGCAACAGTTCACAAATTGTGTTGCTGTGATGGCATACTGTGGTATTTCACACTGTAGATATGGGAGTTTATCAAAATTGGATTGTTTTCTAATTCTTTGTGAGTCTGTGTAATCTGAGGGAAATATGTGTCTTTAAAATGGTAATATATTAGGTTAGGAAGGAAGTGCCGCTCAGTTTCCACCTCATTTTGTTGCACATAGCTTGTCTTCTCTTGAGAGCCAGGTCTTCCTACGGCGGCCTCTCTCAGTAGCAAGGCCACTGAATCTGTACATAGTCAAAGCTTTTCTTAATTTTGGGTCAGCCACAGGGGTCAGGTATTCTGCCACGGTGTACTTTCTGTTTAGGGCCAAATAGCATTCTAGTTTGATATTTTCTTTTGTTAATTGTTTCTAATGTGTCAAGTAATTATCTTTATGTTTTCTCATGATTTTGTTGGGTCTAGTTGTGTTGCTGTCCTGGGATTATGTGGGGGCTGTTTGTGTTTGTGAACAGAGCCCTAGGACCAGATTGCATAGGGGACTATTCTCTAGGTTCATCTCTCAGTTGGTGATGGCTTTGATAATTAGCGGGTATCGGCCTAATTCTGCATGCATTATTTGGTGTTTTACGTTCTTCATGGAGGATGTTTTTGCAGAATTCTGCATGCAGAGTCCCTTCTTGCCTTGTCTCATATCGTTCACAGCTTTGTGGACGTTACCTGTGGTGCTGATGTTTAGGTTGAGGTAGGCATAGTTTTTGTGTCTAGATGGAATTTGTAGTCCTGGTAACTGGACCTTTTTCGGAATCTCTCTCTCAAATAAAAAGTACCTTTATGGTCTACAAATGTAAATTGTACACACAACTGTCAGTTGTACATGTAACGGATGTGAAATGGCTAGCTAGTTAGCGGTGGTGCGCGATAATAGCATTTAAATCGGTGACGTCACTCGCTTTGAGACCTTGAAGTAGTGGTTCCCCTTGCTCTGCAAGGGCCGCGGCTTTTGTGGAGCGATGGGTAACAATGCTTTGAGGGTGACTGTTGACGTGTGCAGAGCATCCCTGGTTCGCGCCCAGGTCGGGGCGAGGGGACGGACGTAAAGTCTATACTGTTACACACACAGTTCAAAATAAAGATTCTCTGCAGATATATCTGGTCAATTCCTTTTATTTTACAATGCACTACAGTTTTACATATATATTTCAAATACTAGTATGTCAAGAGTAAGGGAAGTCTGTAACAAATATCAAATACAAAAAACAGATATTGGACAACTGAAGATATGTGATTTCTCAGCACTGTTTTTTTTTTTGATACTGTACACATTGATTATCTGTAAGACAATGAATGAAAAATTAAATATAAATATTCATACTGCATTGCCCAAATTGGCCTCAAACATAACCACGTTTTATGTACATGACCGTAAAAACAAAGAATGAAATTATGAGAAGAAATTACTCAAAACATTAAATGAGAAATATAATTATGTGATGTCCCCTTACAGCTTAAATGGAATACTTTGAAACGGTCGCACAATACATCCAATGGGGATTTTTTACATTCCAAAGGCACAATATGTTTAATTTGAATTGACAAAACATTTACCGATACCAAATCTTATGGTGAGGCTGAACCATTTCTGAGTATGAATGTGAAACCAGTGAGCCTGTCCAACTAGGGCCAGTTGAAGATGATGCCGAATGGGGAAGCAGCTGAGCTGGTGATGGTACCATTTCATTCAACGATCTACACACAGATCACAGAGCCTGAAATGCCTCTAAAAACAAACAATATCACAGATTGCATAGTTCAGAAAAGTCAACCCACAAAACCTAGTTTGAGCTTAGGTGGAAAACCTACAGCCTGAGTGCCAGTCTGTTTGTGCCATCATCATGCCAACTCCTTGTCACTCATTATCATGCCAAATGTTTGGCTTGACAAGGACAGCAATGTATTTGACAAAAGCACAAACAGATCTGGGACCAGGCTAGAAAACCTCACTCTTTATCTTCCGCCACTATTTCTGTCTTGACTGACTCCTTATTTCCTCTGAGGTCTCGCCTGCCCCTGTGTCCATCTCCATCCTCCATTTTCATTTCTTCCATGTCTTTTGCTCTGACAGACAGTCTTGGATCCTAAGGCCCTGAGGTGGGTTGCCCTGCAGCAGGTTGCTCTCCGTTGTCAGGTCCAGATGCTGACCATACAATAATCCCAATGATGATGGCTGCCATGACGACCCCTACGCCAGTCAGCAACACTTTCATCTTCATGTGTTCCCACCACTTCTGCTGTTTCACTTTCCGAGCAGACTTTGAGAAAGCTTTACTCTGAAATCACATCATCATAAGATGTTAAAAGTTAGTCCGATGTTCATGCCAAGACCCTATGCCCCCCCTCCTGAATATGGAGTGTATTCTATATATCTGCAATTGAGGCAGCGCTGCATTCTATATATTTTAAACTCCAGAAAGAAACTATTATGTCATGAAACCCACCATTTTCTGACAATTCGGTAGACAGAAGTCTTTAGTTACAGTGCACACTACTTTCTCAATGTTTTTTCCAAAGAATCTAGACTGGTGTTTTTTTTCTTGGCACTGCTGTTTTGTTTATCCCAGTTACCCAGTCAGCCAGCCAGCATGTCCTCAAAGAACTATGACTGTGTCCCACATGGCACCCTATTCCCTTTATAGTGCACTATTTTTGACCAGAGCCTCGTCAAAAGTAGTACACTACATAGGGAATATGGTGTAATTTGGGGCACAGACACAGTCAGCCGCTCAGTGCGTTCTCAGAGAACTACAGCTCATATGGGAACTATTCAGACCCCTTTACTTTTCCACATTGTGTTATGTTACAGCCTTATTCTAACATTTATTAAATTGTTTTTTCCCCTCATCAATCTACACACAACACCCCATAATGACAAAGCAAAATTTTTTTTTTTTTTTTTTTTTTACAAATGTATAAAATAAAAAAAACTGAAATAGACATTTACATAAGTAATCAGACCCTTTATTCAGTACTGTGTTGAAGCACCTTTGGCAATGATTAAAGCTTTGAGTCTTCTTGGGTATTACACTACAAGCTGTGCACACCTGCAGATTCTCTCAAGCTCTGTCAGGTTGAATGGGGAGTGTTGCTGCATAGCTATCTACAGGTCTCTCCAGAGATGTTCGATCGAGTTCAAGGTCTGGCTCTGTCTGGGCTACTCAAGAACATTCAGAGACTTGTCCCGAAGCCACTCCTGCGTTGTCTTGGCTGCTTTCATCAAAGATCTCTCTGTACATTGCTCCGTTCATCATTCCCTTGATCCTGACTAGTCTCCCAGTAACTGCTGCTGAAAAACATCCCCACAGCATGATGCTGCCACCACCATGCTTCACTGTAGGGATGGTGCCAGGTTTCCTCCAGACGTGATGCTTGGCATTCAGGACAAAGAGTTCAAACTTGGTTCGTCAGACCAGAGAATCTTGTTTTTCATGATCTGAGAGTCCTTTATATTCCTTTTTGCAAAATCCAAACGGGCTGTCATGTGCATTTTACTGAGGAGTGGCTTCTGTCTGGCCACTCTACCATAAAGTCCTGACTGGTAAAGTGCTGCAGAGATGGTGTTCCTTCTGGAAGGTTCTCCCATCCCCACAGAGGAACTCTGGAGCTCTGTCAGAGTGACCATCGGGTTTTTGGTCATCTCCCTGAACAAGGCCCTTCTTTCCCAATTGCTCAGTTTGGCCGGGCAGTCAGCTCTAGAAAGAGTCTTGATGGTTCCAAACTTATTCCATTGAAAAATGGAGGCCACTGTGTTCTTGGGGACCTTCAATGTTGAAGACATTTTTTGGTACCCTTCCCCAGATCTGTGCCTCGACACAATCCTGTCTCGGAGCTCTACGGACAATTGCTTCAAAGTCATGGCTTGGTTTTTGCTCTGAGATGCACTGTCAACTGTGGGACATAATATAGACGTGTGTGCCTTTCCAATCATGTCAAATTAATTGAATTTACAGGTGTACTCCAAACAAGTTGTAGAAACATCTCAAAGATGATCAATGGAAACAGGATGCACCTGAGCTCAATTTCAAATCTCATAGCAAAGGGTCTGAATACTTAAATAAGGTATTTCTAAAAATCTGTTTTTGCTTTGTCATTATGAGGTATTGTAGATTGATGAGATTAAAAAAATAATGATATTTTAGAATAAGGCTGTAACACAACATAACACATAACTCCCCAGCCGGCCTGGCTGGGGAGTGATGTGGGAACGCTGCGACCTGGTTGGTTGACCCCAGGGTTGACCAGGACGGACATGTGCCCTGTGGCACGTCCTGGACATCCCTCTCATAATAAAGAGGGAGACCAGTGGGTTTCATTAATCTTACAACAATAGGAAATACCTTTCTAAAAATATCACTGCAAACCACAATCAGGATGTAAATTGTCCATTATTTTTCGCCTCCAACTCCACCTAACGTGTATTTATAGACAGCAATATGACATTTCCTGGCTATTCCCTGGACTCGTATGGAACATTGGAAAACTACCATGAGACGTACCAAAGAAGAATTCCAAAGGAGAAACCTTTTGTGCTATTGTGTCTCTCTGAAACCCACCTAAGGTTTTACCAGTATTATAGCATTGCAATCATCAAAGTACAGCCTTCAAAGTCAGTATCTTAAAATGATGTTTGTGTTTTATATTTAGTTATGATTTGGTTCCATTAAGACGTCTCTTATTACGCCTCTTAATTTAGGGTACGTCCCAAATGGCACCTTATTCCCGATATAGTGCACTTCTTTTGACCAGAGCCCTATAGGCCCTGTTCAAAGGTAGTAGACTATCGAGGAATACGGTGCCATTTGGGGAGCACCCAAAGTACAACAATCACCTTCTCCAGAAGTTCGTCTGCCCTGTTATCAAGATCTCCCAGCTTGCCTGACCTCTCGGCAGCCTTGTTGAGGTTATCTAGCATGATCACCTTCACCTCCTCCACCTCATCCTGGGCCTGCTGCAGGCGGTTCTTCCCATTCTCCTGAACACACAACAAACAAGTTGAGGTTAATGGAAGATACATCATGGTAAGGCCACAGGACTTAGTTGGAACCACTTCTGATTTTGTGCATATTTGAAGTATGATTTACAAGTATTTGAATAGGGGTAGGTACGGACACATTGATTGATACAATGAATAGCTCACATACATTTTTTCAACATCTGTCCCCGTCTTTGTGTTACCATGTTAAAGGTGATATTTTATATCATTAACAACAGTGCATTGTTCACATTAACATTAATTATTAGTCATAATGGATGAGAGATTAAGCTTCCATAGGGGGAAAACAGGACAGAACAGGAAGATGACGGCCAACAACTGAACTGGGGCAGGTGAGCCTGGACATCTGGATGACTTGGACGGTTCTTTTTACTGTAAGCTCTGACTTTCTGAAGGAACATGGTGGCACGCTATAGCTTTACAAACAAATAACCACTTTAGCCTGGGGCAACAAAGGTTGGGCAACCCACTGTGACAATGACACTTGCGTGCCACCAAAATCTACTGACAAGGTACAAATCTTTCGTTCTGCCCTTGAACAGGTAGTTAACCCACTGTTCCCAGGCCGTCATTGAAAATAAGAATTTGTTCTTAACTGACTTGCCTGGTTAAATAAAGGTCAAATTAAAATTAAATACTATAGCGGCCACATCCTAACCGTGAGATGTGCACGCTTCACTTAACTTTCAGGTAAATACATTGATTGATATCAATGGAAGGCTTGAACGAAGACTCACAAATCTCAAGATGGGATTCAGGCCTACATGTACTGTAGGTGAATAAGAAGGCCTACTTAAAACAGGATATTTAGGCAGTATAATAATAGACTGAACATAACATAATTGATATCCTGACGGGACTATCCCTGACTTTTTTCCCTCTGTGCCGGACAGGGAAGTGAGTGTTTCAGGAGTCAAGGATGCTGACTGCGCTGACACTTACAGGAAACCAAGAGAACAAACAAAGCAAGTACAATCTCAGTGACTCCATATCTCACTGTCAATAACACCCTTTCAGACTCACAGAACCGGAATGAGATATGGCAGGTTAGAACACAAGTTCAGTGCCCTCGTAGAGACAAGTTAGGACTAGCTGTTATACATTACCAGTCAACACATCACGAGTTATACAAGCTTTGATGAAAGGTGCATTTCTTTCCCATTTGTATTTCCTATTACAGCTGTCATATGGTGAATAGGCTACTGGATTGCTTTGGTTAAATTGGATTGAAACATACATTTTGAGGAAATGTGTTTCCCTGTTTTAGTTCGGCCCCCACCAATTAAGTTTTCATAGCTGAGGAATAGTCTGTGTTTAAAATCAAACGGCGACAAAATCTTAACACAGGAACTGCTGCCTTTTCCAGTTCTCCTCCTTGCTTCCTTCCTCCCTTCACTCCCTTCCTCACTCACTCACTCACTCACTCACTCCAGCCTCAACAGAGTACCTAGCATTTAGCTAGGAAACCCCCTCTCACAAATCGACAATATGTATTTTTACATGTCTCGTTCAATCAAGCGGACAGGGATAGTCTGCTCATGGACTTTACAGATATGTATAGGATAGACTAACAGACCTGGGTCTATAACTGTCCACAGAATACACATTGTAATTTCATCAACTAGCATAATAGAACATATCTAACCATTTAAGTTTGGTTGATTGAGTGCTACTCTAACTTATTAACCTGACCCTCTAATGACACTCACAAACCATTTTCATAAAAACTCACATGGGTCTATATAAAATAATCTATTTGCATGAATTTGTTTGAATTGTGTATGATATCTCATAAATTAAAACCAAAACTAAAATAAAAAAGGCAATATTATGACTGAAGCACACGGCCTTTAAATAAGGTGTATTTTACATCAAATCAGTCAAGTTCAATATGGGAAAACGGTCTAATGTAATTCAACGCAAGGCTGTAGCTTAATGTAGTGACAGTCACAACAACAACAAACGCTCCTGAGCCTACAGGTACCGTGTGTGCAATGGGTGCAAAAACTAAATTATGAAAACATAAATATATTAATATACTATTTTTTATTCTTTAATTTGCTGAAAATAAAAAATATATAAACTTACCATTGTTCTCCCGTCACTATCTCTATTCCTGTCCAAAGCTGTCACCGAAACCAATGCATTGAGAGGAGCGTCTTGGCATAAACCTTTGTATCAGAACAAACGTTGCGTTTAACCAAGGTGGCTTTCAGATATCGCAAAGTTGATTTTCACCCTCTCTCATTTGTAGTTGATTATAGTTAGTTTCTATCTTTCTTTTAGTCGATATTCTTTCTTTTTCCTGGTCTGGTCTCTCACGCTTTCACTGCAGTCTGCTGGTCGGGTCGGGTGACACTTTCCCACACTACCCCTATCTGGAAGTCAACAGAACAGACCCTTCGACGTCGTGGCCTTACGTCACTGTATTTGAATGATGGGTATTTGATCATGGATCAGACTTCCTAGGTGAAAGGGAAAAACGTACACCTCGCCTATTCCATTTAAACTTCTACTACTCCATTGTAGAGTCTTGTAAATGATATATTCATATTCAGCCATTTATTTTGACTTTTCTTTCACCACAGCCTACTATGACAGTAGCTAGTCTAATGAGTATATGACCATAGTCAGCCTTTTGATTAAGCATCAAACACATAGAAGGGATTGAAAACAAAAAAAACACACACAATGTAATGAAATTAAAATTTTTAGGACAATTTGGTAGCCATTCAACAGGCTCCAAACCTCAAACAATGGGGTCCCAGTCTGTGTTCACTGTCACCAATGATCAGTATATGGTGGCTCTCAGTGGTGGAAAAAGTACTCAATTGTCATACTTGAGTAAAAGTAAAGACACCTTAATAGAAAATGACGAAAGTAAAAGTGAAAGTCACCCAGTAAAATACTACTTGAGTAAAAGTCTAAAAGTATTTGGTTTTAAATATACCTAAGTATTAAAAGTAAACGGAATTGTTCAAATGTACTTAAGTATCAAAAGTAAAAGTATAAACCATTTCAAAATTCATTATATTAAGCAAAACAGATTGCTCAATTTTCTTATATTTGTATTGATGGATATCCAGGGGCACACTCCAACACTCAGACATAATTTACAAACAAAGCATTTGTGTTTAGTGAGCACCAGATCAGAGGCAGTAGAGATGACCATGTATGTTCTCTTGATAAGTGTGTGAATTCGACCATTTTACTGTCACAATATAACAAGTACTTTTAGGTGTCAGAAAAAATGTAAGGAGGAAAAAGTACATTATTTTTCTTTAGGAATGTAGTGAAGTAAAAGTAAACGTTGGTAAAAATATAAATAGTAAAGTACAGATAGCCAAAAAAACTACTTAAGTAGTACTTTTAAGTATTTTTACTTAAGTACTTTACACCACTGGTGGCTCTGAAAACATGGTGTTATAGGCAACCAACTTCCATCCAAAATTCCTTGTCCTTCTAGTGTCCACCCTGTTCTGTTAATACTATTTTATCATTCTAGCTGAACCCCAAAAGGTCAATGTGTGGTTTCCTTACTCTGTTATACTTCAGTTATAATACATAACAAATAGCGCTAGCCATAATAGTTATAGTTGATGAAAACCTACATTCCACTTATGACAACTGACATACAGTAACAGAGTCATAATATTACACTTTCAAACAGGACATATAAGAGAGGAAGCGAGGAGTGGAGTTAGAGATCACAAACCACACTTGAAAAAATAAATATGAAATTGAAAGTGAAGTAATAACAGTGAGAGGAAGTAGAGCTAGTCTCACAGTTAAACAAACAAAAACAATGTATATTCCATTTGCTAGCGACTGCCCAACATTGCAGTAGGGACTTGCAGTCAGAGTAATTTGATCACTGAGTTGAATGCATATTATTTCATGACTTCAGCATATTAACTATTCCCCTGTCAGGATTGTGAGACATAAAATCAAAACAGGAACACAAATGTGAACGGAAACCATGCTTTTTGTCAGATTGCACTATACATGTATATGCTTGGTATGTTTGTAATCAAGGTCATGCAAGACGTCTGTGGTCCTCCAATATGACATTAAAGTAACATTAACATTAGGTTTTCATATATGTTCATTAACTGTCCTTTAACTGAAATTACACGAAAAAAAATAAAAAATAGGTTACCTAAGGAGGCAGAATTTTCTCTGGATCGCCACCATCTGTCAACATTGACTTAATGGTAAACATGAATAAGAGCTATAACCCTGGCTGCCTGCCTTGGATTTATCAGAGCAGACTAGAATTGACCCCAGGGTTGGGCCCCTGATTGCGTTGGGGACAGGGATGGACTGGGACCTCAAAGTAACACACTGCTAATTTTCCCCTTGAGGCCACCATTATTAGGCCATTAATGATAATTCTATGCAAAACCCCCAATTTAGACTGATCCACTGGGTTAAAGATGGACCTCATGGCATTTACCTAAACTGGCTAATGGCCAGTATGTTTCTGTATATGACAGCCACCACGTGATGCTGTGCCATGTCGTGTGGTACTAACCAGACTCTCTCAGGCCCGGTTTACAATGGGTCAATTCTGGGTCCGCTCCACACCAACACAAAGAACATATTCAGCTCAGTCTGGCCTCCCTCTCCATCATTGTGTAATATGGAGAACTTAGGATGATGTTATGCTGTGTTCAAAACAACTGGGAACTCAGAAATTACATTACATTTAAGAAATCATTTACGACTTCAGTGCATTCAAAACAACTGGGAACTCTTATCCAGAGCGAAATCTTACAAATTCAGTGCATTGAATTCACTTACTTCTGACATCCAGAAATCATATACTTACGACTTCAGTGCATTCAAAACAACTGGGAACTCAGAAATCATATACTTACGACTTCAGTGCATTCAAAACAACTGGGAACTCAGAAATCATATACTTACGACTTCAGTGCATTCAAAACAACTGGGAACTCAGAAATCATATACTTACGACTTCAGTGCATTCAAAACAACTGGGAACTCAGAAATCATATACTTACGACTTCAGTGCATTCAAAACAACTGGGAACTCAGAAATCATATACTTACGACTTCAGTGCATTCAAAACAACTGGGAACTCAGAAATCATATACTTACGACTTCAGTGCATTCAAAACAACTGGGAACTCAGAAATCATATACTTACGACTTCAGTGCATTCAAAACAACTGGGAACTCAGAAATCATATACTTACGACTTCAGTGCATTCAAAACAACTGGGAACTCAGAAATCATATACTTACGACTTCAGTGCATTCAAAACAACTGGGAACTCTGGGGAAAAAAACAAGCTCTGACTGGGAAAAATCTATTTGAACGGTATTCCAACTCAGGAGCTCAGGCCTCTTTTTACAGCTCCGACTTCCTACCTGAAGATCACGGGTGTCAGGACTTGAGTTCAAAACTTGTTTGAGTTACCAGTTGTTTTAATTGCACCATTAGTCACAGCCACATAACTTCAAAACAGAATCCGGACAGAATGACTACTTACCATTTCCTATATAGTATAAATGGGCTCTTACTTTCTAACATCAGAATCTGTTGTTTCAGGATCTCATGAGGATTAGTCATGTGTGTAAAATGTAATGTGAGAAGCTCCATGTTAATATAATATTTGCACTTTATCAAATCAAATGTCGGAGTGACATAGCCTAAATACAGTAGAAGTATATACAGTATATACAGTTGAATAGAATACAGTATATACAGTTGAAGTCAGAAGTTTACATTGATTTAGGTTGGAGTTATTAAAATTTGTTTTTCAACCACTCCCACAAATTTCTTGTTAACAAACTATAGTTTTGACAAGTCAATTAGGACATCTACTTTGTGCATGACACAAGTCATTTTTCCAACAATTGTTTACAGACAGATTTCACTTATAATTCACTGTATCACAATTCCAGTGGGTCAGAAGTTTAAATACACTAAGTTGACTGTGCCTTTAAACAGCTTAGAAAATGATGGCATGGCTATAGAAGCTTCTGATTGGCTAATTGGCATCATTTGAGTCAATTGGATGTGTACCTGTGGATGTATTTCAAGGCCTACCTTCAAACTCAGTGCCTCTTCGCTTGACATCATGGGAACTTTTTGGAGAAATGTCCTCTGGTCTGACGAAACAAAAATAGAACTGTTTGGCCATAATGACCATCGTTATGTTTGGAGGAAAAAGGGGAGGCTTGCAAGCAGAAGAACACCATCCCAACCGTGAAGCACGGGGTGGCAGCATCATGTTGTGGGGGTGCTTTGCTGCAGGAGGGACTGGTGCACGCCACAAAATAGATGGCGTCATGAGGCAGAAAAATTATGTTGATATATTGAAGCAACATCTCAAGACATCAGTCAGGAAGTTAAAGCTTGGTCACAAATGGGTCTTCCAAATGGACAATGACGCCAAGCATACTTCCAAAGTTGTGGCGAAATGGCTTAAGGACAACAAAGTCAAGGTATTGGAGTGGCCATCACAAAGCCCTGACCTCAATCATCTAGAAAATTTGTGGGCAGAACTGAAAAAGTGTGTGCGAGCAAGGAAGCCTACAAACCTGCCTCAGTTTCAACAGCTCTGTCAGGAGCAATGGGCCAAAATTCACCCAACGTATTGTGGGAAGCTTGTGGAAGGCTACCCGAAACGTTTGACCCAAGTTAAACAATTTAAAGGTAATGCTATCAGATACTAATTGAGTGTATGTAAACTTCTGACCCATTTGGAATGTGATGAAAGAAATAAAAGCTGAAAGAAATCATTCTTTCTACTATTATTCTGACATTTCACATTTTTAAATTAAAGTGGTGATCCTAACTGACCTAAGACAGGGAATTTTTAATAGGATTAAATGTCAGGAATTGTGAATAACTGAGTTTACATGTATTTGGCTAAGGTGTATGTAAACTTCTGACTTCAACTGTACATATGAGATGAGTAAAGCAAAAATATGTAAATATAATTAAAGTGACTAGTGTTCCATTATGAAAGTGGCCAGTAGCAGGGTGATGTAACCGGTTGGAAGCCGCCTCATGATGGATATTTAACAGTCAGATGGCCTTGATGGCCTTTTCAGTCTCTCGGTCCCAGCTTTGATGCACCTGTAAGGACCTCGCCTTTTGGATGATAGTGGGGTGAACAGGCAGTGGCTTGGGTGGTTGTTGCCCTTGATGGTCTTTTTGGCCTTCCTGTAACATCGGGTGCTGTAGGTGTCCTGGAGGGCAGGTAGTTTGCCCCCGGTAATGCGTTGGGCAGACCGCGCCACCCTCTAGAGAGCTCTGTGGTTACGGGCGGTGTAGTTGCTGTACCAGGCGGTGATACAGCCCGACAGGATGCTCTTAATTGCTGTAAAAATGTTTTTGGGGGGTTTCGTCAGGCTCCTTAGGTTGAAGAGCCGCTGTTGTGTCTTCTTTACCACATTGTCTGTGTGGGTGTACCATTTCAGATCATCAGAAATGTGTACGCCGAGGAACTTGAAAATGTCCACATACTCCACTGCGGTCCCATCGATGTGGATAGGGGCGTGCTCTCTCTGCTGTTCCTAAAGTCCACAATCCATTCCTTTTTTTTGTTGACATTGAGTGGCATTTTCCTGGCACCACACTCCCAGGGCCCTCACCTCCTCTCTGTAGGCTGTTTCGTCATTGTTGGTAATCAGGCCTACTACTGTTGTGTTGTCTGCAAACTTGATGATTGAGTTGGAGGAGTGCGTGGCCACACAGTCATGGGTAAACAAGGAGTACAGGAGGGGGCTGAGCATGCACCCTTGTGGGGCCCCCGTGTTGAGGATCAGCTAAGTGGAGGTGTTGTTTCTGACCTTCATCACCTGGGGGCGGCCCGTCAGGAAATCCAGGACCCAGCTGCACAGGGCGGGGTTCAGACCCAGGGCCCCGAGCTTAATAATGAGCTTGGAGGGTACTAAACTCAGCAAAAAAAGAAACGTCCCTTTTTTAAGACCCTGTCTTTCAAAGATAATTCGTAAAAATCCAATTAACTTCACTGTAAATGATTTAAACACTGTTTCCCATGCTTGTTCAATGAACCATTAACAATTAAAAAACATGCACCTGTGGAACGGTCATTAAGACACTAACAGCTTACAGACGGTAGGCAATTAAGGTCACAGTTATGAAAACTTAGGACACTAAAGAGGGCTTTCTACTGACTCTGAAAAACACCAAAATAAATATGTCCAGGGTCCCTACTCATCTGCGTGAACATGCCTTAGGCATGCTGCAAGGAGGCATGAGGGCTGCAGATGTGGCCAGGGCAATGAATTGCAATGTCCATACTGTGAGATGTCTAAGACAGCGCTACAGGGAGACGGGACGGACAGCTGATCATCCTCGCAGTGGCAGAACACGTGTAACAACACTTGCACAGGATCGGTGCATCACACCTGCGGGACAGGTACAGGATGGCAACAACTGCCCGAGTTACACCAGGAACGCACAATCCCTCCATCAGTGTTCAGACTGTCTGCAATAGGCTGAGAGAGGCTGGACTGAGGGCTTGTAGGCTTGTTGTAAGGCAGGTCCACACCAGACATTAACGGCAACAATATCGCTTATGGGCACAAACCCACCGTCGCTGGACCAGACAGGACTGGCAAGAAGTGCTCTTCACTGACGAGTCGCGTTTTTGTCTCAACAGGGGTGATGGTCGGATTCACGTTTATCGTCGAAGGAATGAGCGTTACACCGAAGCCTGTACTCTGGAAGGGGATCAATTGGAGGTGGAGGGTCTGTCATGGTCTGGGGCGGTGTCACAGCATCATCAGACTGAGCTTGTTGTCATTGCAGGC
Source organism: Oncorhynchus masou masou (assembly GCF_036934945.1). NCBI lineage: Eukaryota > Metazoa > Chordata > Actinopteri > Salmoniformes > Salmonidae > Oncorhynchus > Oncorhynchus masou. Next base: position 21,000,498 of record NC_088236.1, on the reverse strand, counting down.
AATCTCAACGCTTTGCGTTACAGGAAAGACATCCTCCTCCCTCATGTGGTACCCTTCCTGCAGGCTCATCCTGACATGACCCTCCAGCATGACAATGCCACCAGCCATACCGCTCGTTCTGTGCATGATTTCCTGAAAGATAGGAATGTCAGTGTTCTGCCATGGCCAGCGAAGAGCCCGTCTCTCAATCCCATTGAGCATGTCTGGGACCTGTTGGATCGGAGGGTGAGGGCTAGGGCCATTCCCCCCAGAACTGGTAACTTGCAGGTGCCTTGGTGGAAGAGTGGGGTAACATCTCACAGCAAGAACTGGCAAATCTGGTTCAGTCCATGAAGAGGAGATGCACTGCAGTACTTAATGCAGCTGGTGGCCACACCAGATACTGACTGTTACATTTGACTGTTACTTTGTTCAGGGACACGTTATTCAATTTCTGTTAGTCACATATCTGTGGAACTTGCTCAGTTTATGTCTCAGTTGTTGGGTCTTATGTTAATACACATATTTACATGTTAAGTTTGCTGAAAATAAACTCAGTTGACAGCGAGAGGACGTTTATGATATTGAATGCGGAGCTATAATCAATGAACAGAATTCTTACATACCTGTAGGTATTCCTCTTGTGCAGATGGGAGAGGGCAATGGGCAGTGCAATGGCGATTGCATAGTCTGTGGATCTATTGGGGCAGTAAGCAAATTGAAGTGGGTCTAGGGTGTAAGGTAGAGGTGATATGATCCTTAACTAGCATTTTCAAAGCACTTCATGATGACAGAAGAGAGTGCTACGGGGCGATAGTCATTTGGTTCCGTTACCTTTGCTTTCTTGGGTACAGGAACAATGGTGGACATCGTGAAGCCAATGGGGATAGCAGACTGGGATAGGGGAAGATTGAATATGTCCTGAAACACTCCAGCCACCTGGTCTGAGGACGTGGCTAGGGATGCTGCCTGGGCCGGCAGCCTGCGAGGGTTAACACGCTTAAATGTCTTACTCATGTCGGCCGCGGAGGAGAGCCCACAGTCCTTGGTAGTGGGCCGCATCGGTGGCACAGTGTTATCCTCAAAGCGTGCAAAGGTGTTTAGCTTGTCCGGAAGCAAGACGTTGGTGTCTGCGACATGGCTGGTTTTCACTTTGTAGTCCATAATTGTCTGTAGACCCTGCCACATACGTCTCATGTCTGAGCTGTTGAATTGCGACTCTACTTTGTCTCTATACTGACGTGCCTGTTTAATTGCGTTACTTTGGGAATAACTACACTGTTTGTGTTCTGCCATATTCCCAGTCACCTTGCCATGGTTGAATGCATTGGTTCACTCTTTCAGTTTTGCGCAAATGCTGCCATCTATCCATGGTTTCTGGTTAAGGTAGGTTTTAATGGTCACAGTGGGTACAACATATCCTATACACTTCCTGAAAAACTCACCGTATCCGTCAATGTTATTCTTAGAGGCTACCCGGAACATATCTGTTCTTTCTTAAAAACCCTCAAATTCATTGTTGGAGATAAACAAAGAGTAGAGCGGATGTCAAAGTTGAATCAGTGCTATTGTGAAAAATAATGTGTCATCAGATTTCCAACTGCTGTGATCCATCATACAGTACAACACTTGAGACATTGTGATTAAAGATGACATTGTCGATCACATCCAAGCAACCTCATCCCTCTTCCCGTCTGAGATCTGTGCTGTGAGATATCACACATTGATGGAGATTTGGAGAGGTCTATGCATGGTGAGTAAAAATCCTAAAAGTAAGCACCCACTGGAAAATCAAATACACTGCTCAAAAAAATAAAGGGAACACTTAAACAACACAATGTAATTCCAAGTCAATCACACTTCTGTGAAATCAAACTGTCCACTTAGGAAGAAACACTGATTGACAATACATTTCACATACTGTTGTTGCAAATGGAGTAGACAACAGGTGGAAATTATAGGTAATTAGCAAGACACTCCCAATAAAGTAGTGGTTCTGCAGGTGGTGACCACAGAACACTTCTCAGTTCCTATGCTTCCTGGCTGATGTTTTGGTCACTTTTGAATGCTGGTGGTGCTTTCACTCTAGTGGTAGCATGAGACGGAGTCTACAACCCACACAAGTGGCTCAGGTAGTGCAGCTCATCCAGGATGGCACATTAATGCGAGCTGTGGCAAGAAGGTTTGCTGTGTCTGTCAGCGTAGTGTCCAGAGCATGGAGGCGCAACCACGAGACAGGCCAGTACATCAGGAGACGTGGAGGAGGCCGTAGGAGGGCAACAACCCAGCAGCAGGACCGCTACCTCCACCTTTGTGCAAGGAGGATCAGGAGGAGCACTGCCAGAACCCTGAAAAATGACCTCCAGCAGGCCACAAATGTGCATGTGTATGCTCAAACGGTCAGAAACAGACTCCGTGAGGGTAGTATGAGGGCCCGACGTCCACAGGTGGGGGTTGTGCTTACAGCCCAACACCGTGCAGGACGTTTGGCATTTGCCAGAGAACACCAAGATTGGCAAATTCGCCACTGGCGCACTGTAGTCTTCACAGATGAAAGCAGGTTCACACAGAGCACACGTGACAGTCTGGAGACGCTGTGGAGAACGTTCTGCTGCCTGCAACATCCTCCAGCATGACCGGTTTGGCGGTGGGTCAGTCATGGTGTGGGGTGGCATTTCTTTGGGGGGCCACACAGCCCTCCATGTGCTCGCCAGAGGTAGCCTGACTGTCATTAGGTACCGAGATGAGATCCTCAGACCCCTTGTGAGACCATATGCTGGTGCAGTTGGCCCTGGGTTCCTCCTAATGCAAGACAACGCTAGACCTCATGTGGCTGGAGTGCGTCAGTAGGTCCTGCAAGAGGAAGGCATTGATGCTATGGACTGGCCCGCCCGTTCCCCAGACCTGAATCCAATTGAGCACTTCTGGGACATCATGTCTCGCTCCATCCACCAACGCCACGTTGCACCACAGACTGTCCAGGAGTTGGCGGATGTTTTAGTCCAGGTCTGGGAGGAGATCCCTCAGGAGACCATCCGCCACCTCATCAGGAGCATGCCCAGGCGTTGTAGGGAGGTCATACAGGCACGTGGAGGCCACACACACTATTGAGCCTCATTTTGACTTGTTTTAAGGACATTACATCAACGTTGGATCAGCCTGTAGTGTGGTTTTCCACTTTAATTTTGATTGTGACTCCAAGTCCAGACCTCCATGGGTTGATAAATTTGATTTCCATTGATAATTTGTGTGATTTTCTTGTCAGCACATTCAACTATGTAAAGAAAAGTGTTTAATAAGAATATTTCATTCATTCAGATGTAGGATGTGCTATTTTAGTGTTCCCTTTATTTTTTTGAGCAGTGTATATAGTCCAAGAAAATACTGTTAAGGATTCCACCAAAGATATTAAATATTAGTGTAAAAACTCTTGTAACACTGACTGTTGTGGTAATGGCTAAACTATTCTGTTCTGTCAACTCTCAAAGAAAGCTCTTCTTCAAGACTTCCTAGTTTCCGCTTAGCTTATTAAGTGATCCTAGTAGTAAGAACACAGTAAAAACAATTAAGGAATTTCCCATGGTGCATTCAACAACTGTACCAACCTCTTTGTGTTAGTTTTACTGTGTCTTCCTCTTGTGACCCTATGATTAGGCAGAAACCATTTGAGATAACAGAATTAACAAAAATCAATACGGAAGTAAATGCTATTTATTCTATAACTAATCAGATATAACATGATTGAACTCCATCAATGAATGAAAAACAAAATAGAATTCTATAGCAATTGACACTGGCCCAAATTCCCAATACATCCTACTTGTCTAAAATACAATTATACCTCTAAACCACATATCTACTGATAGGACTCTGGGGGGGGGGGGTCCATATAATTTTCTTTAATTGGTTTTGCTGATTAAAAACAACATTAATACAGTCATATGAAAAACAAAAAAGAAAAGATGTTCAGTAGGGATGAGAAAAATAAAACAATAAATAGCCTCATTGTTATACTACTGGAATTATTTAGGGCCCCATGTGGGTGCTTTACAAATGTATATACAGGTATGATAACTATATACAAGCATTGGAGTTAACTCCTTGACCTCCCCAAAGCATGGCTGGTATTGTAGCATTGGAGTGGACAGTGAGATGAGTTAAAACCCACAAGTAGTTAAAGAATACAGGTGTGCCTCCCAAAAGCTACTATGCAAAGCTATGAGATGGCTGACAGTAGTCCTAGGAGCTTGAGACACTCATTTGGACCAGCAAGGGGAGATGTTAGCTGTTCAATTCCACCTCTCTCACAACAGGTTGTCTGGAGTTAGCCAGAGTTTCCAAGGCCTGAGTACATGGACCATGAGAACCCACATTAAGTCATGACATGAGTTCCCGCAGTTTGTGTATGATGGAGTATCAGGTCATGGATAGAGGTCAAAAGGCTCTCATGCTTCTTCAGACTCTCCATTCCCTCTCTCAATTCCCCCTTTCTTTCACTATACCATTGCAGCTAAGTTTTCCCCATCTTTCAAAACAAAAAAACCCACTGACATCCTCTCTAGCAACCAGCTCAGCTAAAACACATTGAAACACAGTGTGGAAAAACATTACTAGTTTGTTCTTTTAGTAGGTTTGGGAAGTGGGGGAACAGGGGAGCTGGTTGGGATGACGCCAGTGCTGAGCAGTACGATGATAAGGATTATGACGAGGACAATGACCACGATCACCACCCACAGCTTCATGTTCTTCCACCAATAGGAGCGAGCCACCTTCTGGGACGTGTGCTTGAAGTCCTCAGCCTGAGGGAGAGATGGGACGCTACTAGGAACACGCTCACAGAAGTTCTACCATTTGAAACGTTTTGCAATAATCAATGCTTTGTAAACTGCAGATATGTAGTCTACACATTTCAGAGAGCTTGTGGCCTGCAATTTGATAAAAAAAAATATATATATATATATATATATATATTTTATTTTTTATTTAATGTACACCTTGAACAAACCCACATCATGGTTCACTCTTTAGGTCCATTAAATACTTTAGGTATCAATAATTGGATGTACTATGACGTTATAGTAGATGTTAAGTGAGGACAAATGAATGCAGTGAGGAGCACATGATGAGGAGAGAGACAATGTAGAACAGAGATGTATAGAGATGTGGAGCAGCGTTGCAGGACTGACTGACCCCAGCCTGCAGGTCCTCTGACTTGCCCATCAAGTCGTCCAGCCTCTCTCCCCGGGCCAGGATCCGGTCCACGTTCTGGGTCATGATGTCCTTCACTCCCTCCACCTGAGACTGCAGGGTCCTCACCTTGTCCTGCTCCACCACCTCTCCCTGCTCCTGGAGATCGACAGACAGAGACAGAGAGGTCAACGACAAAAATACACTTCAGCAGTCATCCAGCACTTGTTTTCATAAACTGAGGAAATCTGTGTGAAATATAGACCATCAAGACAATAGTAAAGGACTCAAGTACTCAAATGCTGCTAGTGGGCTGACTGGGGTTATGGTGTCGCCTCCCTACCATTATTCCTCAGCCCAGTCAAAAGCTTTATCAGGACAATCCATTAACAGAAACCCCACCTCTTCAAGTAGGATAGATAAGTAATCCTTCTCACCCCCCTTAATGAACCCTGTTCCACTGGATGGGATGTTTTACACCTGTAAATGACTTAAATGTAATTAATCAAATAACCAAATAACCTTTTACGGTCTAGTCAGAATAATGTCCATATCTTTATGTCATAGCTGCCTTTGAATGATCACGTAAGACCTGCACAAAAATAACAGATGCACACAAGATCCAATGAAAATCTATGTCAGGAATATATATTTTAAATAGGCACATTTAATTGACAGTACATGTCTGAAGTTCCCTGTACGCCAGGAAATGCTATTTTTGACATCCAGAGCCAGTTAGTTTTCTGAGGAACTTCACTACACTACTAAAAGTGCAAAAGAATCGATTAGACTTTGCTGACGTGTTAGGCTTTGTATGCGAGACAAAGAGAAAGGAGTGAGTGTGCATGTTGCAATTCTTTTTTTCTTTCTCCAAACCCCATGAGCAGCCTCACTGGCCTAAAAAAACACAGGCGTCTCCAGGAAACGGTACGCTTTGCTGCGTCACAACCTGGCTCCCTCCCTCCCCCTCTGTCCTCTGCTATCAAATGACAAGTCCCACCAAGAGAGAAACATTACATACTGACAAAGGAAGTTCACTGGTGTTAGAGAGTTTAGTAGACTACACACAGTATCTTATTCAAATAGTTGAGAAACAGGCCTTTTGAAGCTTTGAAAGTCCTTCAACTGGTTAGAGATCCAAACTCACAACACACAGCACTACCTCGGCATGACGGCTGTCCTTGGCAGAGATACATCAAACAGAACCACATCGCTGACATAAATGAGGAAATCATGTAGATGAATTATGGATCTTTGGTCAGTAAATAAGTGCCAGTCTGTTTGTGATATGACAACTCCTTGGCATGCCAAACATGTTGAACAGGGGTTAAGCACTTGATTTGTGTTCCACTTTGCTCTAAAATGTACTTGGTATTTACAAGTCATTTCCCTCACATTTTGGTCAGTTACAATATGCAAATGAAAATGTATCAGGTTTTAATTTTTGTTCTAAAGTGCATCTCATGGATATTGTGGATGGACTCATGAATCAGACATTTATGTTTAAGTAATCACTGAACCTCAACCCAGAACCAAACTCTTGGGTACACGCTGGCCTGTGTCTAGCTAATGGATTTTGGATAGGCTCTTCAGCATTAGTTTATCAAGTGGTATGTCTACAATCTACCCTCCAAGACCATACAACCCAGGCAACTGACACCAGCAATATTAGGCATACCAACCTGCCCACTTCCTTGTGAATGGTCTAAACTCAGCTCTAGCGCAGAAGTAGAAAATAGCCTAGGTTTCATCCTGTGCATATAAGTTTCTTCATTTGAGAGTATGATGAGTCAACAGGCTGATGAATTACCAAACAAATAAACCATTTACTGTAATAATGGTTTCATGTTAACAGAGATGAAGGGAACGAACAATCCAAGTACAGGCAAGAAAGGCCAAATGTATGTTTGTGTTAGTTTAGTTTAGCTGAAGTCCCCCTTGTAGTGGCAATTCAAAACTTGACATCCACTCCTGATGGGAAAGTACAGTAATCCACACTAAATTCCTTACGGGTTTCTCCAAGTATTCCCCCCATAGAGCCCATAAAAAGTAAGGTGTAGTATTTGAGTTTGGTATATTTGACTATCCTCCTATATTTTCCAGCTGACGACTCAAGCGAAAATCGTTGAAGTGTTACATAATGACTCTTTATATGCTCTGACAGGGGTATACTTTCACCAATTGTTTTCGTTATGGAATAGATAGGCTACAATTAGTGGTGATTATCAAAACAAAACACCCAAAGTAACAATTGGTGCACAGGCGCCATGTCGAATACACAAACGTTACAATTTAAATAATTCAAACGCAATCTTCCGCAAAAGCGATACTGCCAGATACAATGTGCGCAATGAATGAAGGTAAAACAGAACATTTTCACAATTTCACAAACTAAGTAAGCAAAACAGGCGACTGTTGACCTGTTACATGTATTCTCAAGTGAGAAAGCTAGGCTATTAATGTGTGGATTCGATTGAGACTGGTTCAACAACACATCAGAAAAGAACAGACCGTTCCATGATCGGCACCTACCAAATCATTATCCATTGTCTTCGATCTTGGTTTATCGTAACCGGAGAGTTTATTATTTAAAATCCCGATGCATCCAATTAGTATAACTGTTCTTTATGGATAATGCGAGTTTGATGTTCTTGCTGAACAGCCTACGTTGACTCCTGCTGCTAATGAACTTTTTTTTCTTCCTTAAAGTAAAGTCCTTCGCCTTGACCCACCTCTTCGGGTCTTCTGCTTCCACTTTGCATCCTCACGAGGGCGTTGGAGCACGCCGTTCTCTGGTGCAGCAGGCAAGATAATGGACCCAAATCAGAATGTCGTTGTGCTGGTTAGCCCACAAACTTTCACATCAGGATTCTTGATCATCGTTGGTATTGTGCTGTGTGCTACAGTAAGGAACGGTTTCCTTTTCACCTGTAACTTGTGTGCAAGAACTTTATGAAATACAGCAGGTCGATTGACGTCAGCACCTCTATCTGCTGTCTGGACCGATGCCGCGTTCATAACTGGGAACTCGGACATCTCCGACTTCACTACGTTCAAAACAACTGGGAACTCAGGAAAAAAAACGAGGTCAAATCATGACGTCAGCGATCTTCAGGTCGGAGCTCTGAAATGATGTCCTACATTTTCCGACTGGAATTCAGAGTTAGATGACCATTAAACTACTTTTTCCAGTCGGAACTCCCCCCCCCAGTTCACTGTTGTCTTGAATGCCCTGAGTCAGGGATTTCCTAGTTGTTTTGAACAGAATAATGTCCCAGTGAAAGATGGATCTTGTCTAAAAGTATTGATCTCACATGCTGACCGATACTGCATATCTGATGCAGTTCAGTCTCAGACATTTACATTTACATTTAAGTCATTTAGCAGACGCTCTTATCCAGAGCGACTTACAAATTGGTGAATTCACCTTCTGACATCCAGTGGAACAGCCACTTTACAATAGTGCATCTAAATCATTTAAGGGGGGGTGAGAAGGATTACTTTATCCTATCCTAGGTATTCCTTGAAGAGGTGGGGTTTCAGGTGTCTCCGGAAGGTGGTGATTGACTCCGCTGTCCTGGCGTCGTGAGGGAGTTTGTTCCACCATTGGGGGGCCAGAGCACGAACAGTTTTGACTGGGCTGAGCGGGAACTGTACTTCCTCAGTGGTAGGGAGGCGAGCAGGCCAGAGGTGGATGAACGCAGTGCCCTTGTTTGGGTGTAGGGCCTGATCAGAGCCTGGAGGTACTGCGGTGCCGTTCCCCTCACAGCTCCGTAGGCAAGCACCATGGTCTTGTAGCGGATGCGAGCTTCAACTGGAAGCCAGTGGAGAGAGCGGAGGAGCGGGGTGACGTGAGAGAACTTGGGAAGGTTGAACACCAGACGGGCTGCGGCGTTCTGGATGAGTTGTAGGGGTTTAATGGCACAGGCAGGGAGCCCAGCCAACAGCGAGTTGCAGTAATCCAGACGGGAGATGACAAGTGCCTGGATTAGGACCTGCGCCGCTTCCTGTGTGAGGCAGGGTCGTACTCTGCGGATGTTGTAGAGCATGAACCTACAGGAACGGGCCACCGCCATGATGTTAGTTGAGAACGACAGGGTGTTGTCCAGGATCACGCCAAGGTTCTTAGCGCTCTGGGAGGAGGACACAATGGAGTTGTCAACCGTGATGGCGAGATCATGGAACGGGCAGTCCTTCCCCGGGAGGAAGAGCAGCTCTGTCTTGCCGAGGTTCAGCTTGAGGTGGTGATCTGTCATCCACACTGATATGTCTGCCAGACATGCAGAGATGCGATTCGCCACCTGGTCATCAGAAGGGGGAAAGGAGAAGATTAATTGTGTGTCGTCTGCATAGCAATGATAGGAGAGACCATGTGAGGTTATGACAGAGCCAAGTGACTTGGTGTATAGCGAGAATAGGAGAGGGCCTAGAACAGAGCCCTGGGGGACACCAGTGGTGAGAGCACGTGGCGAGTAGACAGATTCTCGCCACGCCACCTGGTAGGAGCGACCTGTCAGGTAGGACGCATTCCAAGCGTGGGCCGCGCCGGAGATGCCCAACTCGGAGAGGGTGGAGAGGAGGATCTGATGGTTCACAGTATCGAAGGCAGCCGATAGGTCTAGAAGGATGAGAGCAGAGGAGAGAGAGTTAGCTTTAGCAGTGCGGAGCGCCTCCGTGATACAGAGAAGAGCAGTCTCAGTGGAATGACTAGTCTTGAAACCTGACTGATTTGGATCAAGAAGGTCATTCTGAGAGAGATAGCGGGAGAGCTGGCCAAGGACGGCACGTTCAAGAGTTTTGGAGAGAAAAGAAAGAAGGGATACTGGTCTGTAGTTGTTGACATCGGAGGGGTCGAGTGTAGGTTTTTTCAGAAGGGGTGCAACTCTCGCTCTCTTGAAGACGGAAGGGACGTAGCCAGCGGTCAGGGATGAGTTGATGAGCGAGGTGAGGTAAGGGAGAAGGTCTCCGGAAATGGTCTGGAGAAGAGAGGAAGGGATAGGGTCAAGCGGGCAGGTTGTTGGGCGGCCGGCCGTCACAAGAAGCGAGATTTCATCTGGAGAGAGAGGGGAGAAAGAGGTCAGAGCACAGGGTAGGGCAGTGTGAGCAGAACCAGCGGTGTCGTTTGACTTAGCAAACGAGGATCGGATGTCGTCGACCTTCTTTTCAAAATGGTTGACGAAGTCATCTGCAGAGAGGGAGGAGGGGGGGAGGGGGAGGAGGATTCAGGAGGGAGGAGAAGGTGGCAAAGAGCTTCCTAGGGTTAGAGGCAGATGCTTGGAATTTAGAGTGGTAGAAAGTGGCTTTAGCAGCAGAGACAGAGGAGGAAAATGTAGAGAGGAGGGAGTGAAAGGATGCCAGGTCCGCAGGGAGGCGAGTTTTCCTCCATTTCCTCTCGGCTGCCCGGAGCACTGTTCTGTGAGCTCGCAATGAGTCGTCGAGCCACGGAGCGGGAGGGGAGGAAGAAATTGCTAAGATTAGACAAATCAAACCGTTGTACTATAATGAAATGTAATGGAAATGTAATGAAAAGTTATACTACCTGCGGACCGAAGTGTAGATGCGACCGCTCGCTCCAACCCGGAACCGGAAGAGCCTTTAGGTCGACAGTATTGTGTGGTTGCTTGTAGGCAGTGGCTTGCCGTGGGCCTGTGCCTTCAGTGAGGTCCTACACAGTCCCACCCAAATTAATCCACCTCTTATTACCATCATTATGATGCCATGGCTAGACACTACACATTTAGACAGAAACGTAGTATAAAACCAGGCATTGCGTCACCTTGAAATTGACATTTTTATTCATAGAATCGCAGGGGAAGAGTACAATACCTTTTCATTGTGCAGCTCCCGTTGCCCTGCGCGCTTGTTCGTTGAGCTGTAGATCCACTCGGGTGTCCCCAAAAGTTTTCAAAAGCACCATTGCTTGTAAGTGCCCAGCCGCGTCTCATTGCTGCCTTGGTTAGACAACTCAAGTTTGCAAAGCCAGTGTGGCTCCAAACACCAAATCTATCACTTGCAAATAATAGGCATTCCCAGCAGTACAGTTTGCAGTGCTTCTCGGAGCCTGTGAGCCATTGATAGCGCTCGTAGTTGGAACTTTGAAAGTGGCGAACGAACCCCTTTCCCGCCTGTGACAGGCTTTGTAGCGTCGGCGTTGGGCGACCTCTCCTGACAATGTCTAACTTTTCTTGAAAAGTTTGTCTTGAGAATGGCGTTATAATTATATCCTCGACCAAATCGATATCTTCTCCTCCTTCCGCCATTGTGGGTTAAAAAAACAGCTTAGTGGTACGCAAATGAATTAGTTTATCAAATTCAGTTTCCTAGTTCTGAGGTTTGCATATACCTGCCCATATAGGACCTGCCTCTCAATATTGGTAATCCAATCAAAAGACGTGCAAGCACTACGCCTGCTAGCTGGCTCCTGTGTAACATTGGAGCCAGCCAGCAGGTGTACAATAGCCAACTCTAAAGCTGATTGGTTGACACAAAATTTTCATTTCCATTCACTTTAAGCTACAAGCGCCCGCACTGTTGATTCTGAAGGCCTGAGGGCAGATTTTAGACCCCTGGCAACACATGATGGCTGAATATGATTGGATAAAAGATCTAACATAAAGACCAGCCCTCCAAATCTCAACCTGGGGCTGGAAGCAGTACAACCAAGAGGAAAGCTATGAAATGAAGAGTATAACTCTTACTCTGGGAATAATTTAATACATATTTGTAGGAAAATATATTTAAAAAAATATATATATTCTGATGATGTTTAGGCCAGCAGAGAAGGCCTTGCTGGGCCTGACGGCCCACCACTGCTTGTAGGTAGTTTGCTGTAAGCTTTTGATGCCAAAATACAGTAGGCCTATATTATATGTAATACCGTGTTAATGCTGGGAGTGGACCTATGGAAAAAAATTATCTGCTTTACATTCCAAATGTAGTGTGTCATTCAAGATAGGGAGGGGTGAGAGTGAGGCGGTGTAACAACATACAATACATTCTCAGACAAGTCAGGCTGTATCAAGATGCAAACCTTCCTCTACAGCCACCAGATCAATAAGTGAGTGACTCCCCCCATCCCGCAGCTCCTGTTCTACCACTCATGCTGACGCGGTATCAACCAGCCCGCACACAGTTAACCTTGACCAACTGGTTTAGCCTGCGTCTGCATCCCAAATGGCACCCTTTCCCTTAGAGCTCTGGTAAAAAGGAGTGCAGTTTGGGACATTCGTGACAAGGCTGCAGGGAGTACACTACAATCCAATGACGCCAGTTGAATGTATAACAAGGTAGAGCATAAATAGCCATTACCTAAAAATAGCTACCTTGTAGTTTGCTTGTACCAGATTCCTGTGTAATGTAGAAAAACAAACTTGTATTTATTTTTGGTATGTACACATTACACAGTCTTGAGGGAGGCAGGAGTGAAGCATTTCTATTATTTACCAGTGGAGGCTCCTGAGGAGGACGACTCATAATAAATGTGCTTGATACCATTCCATTCCAGCCATGCTTTTCATGTGTTTGATACAATTCCAGACATTATTATGAGCCACTCTAACCTCAGCAGCCTCCACAGTTATTTACACACAATAGATGTAGAACAAAAAAAGGACAGGTTCTACTGAATGTACAGGTAAATATGTTTAAAACACTATTCAAGTAATAAACAGATGAGTCATTTTTAAAAAGGGACACTTACTATACATTTCCTAGAAATAACATATTTCACCTAAATGTGATGGCGCCTTTGACACGAATGGCCAGGAATTCATCATATACATAGAAAAAGTGAGAATAAGCAGTTTGAGGAGAAAAGGAAACAAGTCTCTGTTTAAATCCCATTGTTTAGCCCTTTTCATTGACCTTGCTTGATGAGGATATCTGACATGTCGTCCACCTTCACGAGCTCCAAATTCTTTTTAAAGAAAACAGACAATGAATGACAAAAAGAATTGAGTGGCGTGGTTAACTCTTCATTCACACTCAACTACCAAGTGGAAACAGTCTTGATACTGACGACTATGTGAAAGATTCATATCAAGTTTATATTTAACACAGACAAAATAAATTGTGCAGATTAAAAAGGGTTTGTGAACCCTTCCAGACACCCACTCAATTAATAAAAGCTCTAAATGTATTGAGTTAATAATGTAGATATGTACTACCACTACATGCCAACATAATAGCCATGTCTAGAACCAACTTATTTTAGTAATGACATGGTGCAATAGGTCAGAGAAGTAGCTACTCACCTTCTCATTGGCCAAGTGCAGCAGGGCGACGAACGCCAGGGGCACAGACAGGTTCTGAGCCATGGTGGGGGGAAGGCTGAAGTGACAGGAGAACAAGACATGGCTTTTATTACATTATTCATCAGCACGTATGTCCCATCCACATCCCTTTTAGCAAATTAATGTTTGGACCATCACCATCCAAAGTCCCTCAGTTGGCAGTAATGTCTATCTCGCTACTAGTTTAATGAAAAGAAGAAGCAAAACAACTAGAATTCTCTTCAATGGCAGCTGAGAAAACACTATAGCCATTTAAGAATGGGCCCAGTGGTGATACTAAGGCTTGGTACCTTTGAAGCAGGGTCTTTGTGGTCTGACTGAAGACTTTCTCCCCAGACACCTCTGAAGTCTCAGCATTCTCCACCTCCTGCTGAGAACAAAACATAACACTGTCAACCACAAGGATGCAGTCCTGGGATCAAATACTATTTGAAATAATTTAAAATTGAATTTGTGGTAAATTAAGCTTGTCTGTTGGAATGGAACTAATCGAAAAGTGCAAACCTTGCAGACCTGGGACTCCTGGCAAACGTAAGCAAACGCTCAAAGTATTTGAATACTATTTGAAACCAGGGAAGATTCTCAATGGCGAAAGGTGCATAAAGATGGAGGAATTCAGATTAAGTTATTGTTTTAGCAATACCCACAGTTTTGAAAAAACTACGGCACACAACATGGTTCAATGTGCCAATAAATCTGCACAATCTACTTTTTCGCTTTTTAAAATGGTCTTGGATCAAGAATCAGGATCAAGTTTACTGTGCTAATGCAGATACAATACAAGAGTAAATGGGGAGCACTGTATAACACAGTGAAATTAGGCATTTGTAGTAAGTACAGTGGGGCAAAAAAGTATTTAGTCAGCCACCAATTGTGCAAGTTTTCCCACTTAAAAAGATGAGGCCTGTACATTTTCATCATAGGTACACTTCAACTAGGACAGACAAATTGAGAAAAAAAATCCAGAAAATCACATTGTAGGATTTTTAATGAATTTATTTGCAAATTATGGTGGAAAATAAGTATTTGGTCAATAACAAAAGTTTAAGTCAATACTTTGTTATATACCCTTTTTTGGCAATGACAGAGGTCAAATGTTTTCTGTAAGTCTTCACAAGGTTTTCACACACTGTTTCTGGTATTTTGGCCCATTCCTCCATGCAGATCTCCTCTAGAGCAGTGATGTTTTGGGGCTGTTGCTGGGCAACACGGACTTTCAACTCCCTCCAAAGATTTTCTATGGGGTTGAGATCTGGAGACTGGCTAGGCCACTCCAGGACCTTGAACTGCTTCTTAAGAAGCCACTCCTTCGTTGCCTGGGTGGTCTGTTTGGGATCATTGTCATGCTGAAAGACGCAGCCACGTTTCATCTTCAATGCCCTTGCTGATGGAAGGAGGTTTTCACTCAAAATCTCACGATACATGGCCCCATTCATTCTTTCCTTTACAAGGATCAGTTGTCCTGGTCCCTTTGCAGAAAAACAGCCCCAAAGCATGATGTTTCCACCCCCATGCTTCACAGTAGGTATGGTGTTCTTTGAATGCAACTCAGCATTCTTTGTCCTACAAACACGACGAGTTGAGTTTTTATCAAAAAGTTATATTTTGGTTTCATCTGACCATATGACATTCTCCCAATCTTCTTCTGGATCATCCAAATGCTCTCTAGCAAACTTCAGACGGGCCTGGACATGTATTGGCTTAAGCAGGGGGACACGTCTGGCACTGCAGGATTTGAGTCCCTGGCTGCGTATTGTGTTACTGATGGTAGGCTTTGTTACTTTGGTCCCAGCTCTCTGCAGGTCATTCACTAGGTCCCCCCGTGTGGTTCTGGTATTTTTGCTCACCGTTCTTGTCATCATTTTGACCCCACGGGGTGAGATCTTGCGTGGAGCTCCAGATCGAGGGAGATTATCAGTGGTCTTGTATGTCTTCCATTTCCTAATAATTGCTCCCACAGTTGATTTCTTCAAACCAAGCTGCTTACCTATTGCAGATTCAGTCTTCCCAGCCTGGTGCAGGTCTACAATTTTGTTTCTGGTGTCCTTTGACAGCTCTTTGGTCTTGGCCATAGTAGAGTTTGGAGTTTGACTGTTTGAGGTTGTGGACAGGTGTCTTTTATACTGATAACAAGTTCAAACAGGTGCCATTAATACAGGTAACGAGTGGAGGACAGAGGCGCCTCTTAAAGAAGAAGTTACAGGTCTGTGAGAGCCAGAAATCTTGCTTGTTTGTAGGTGACAAAATACTTATTTTCCACCATAATTTGCAAATAAATTAATTAAAAATCCTACAATGTGATTTTCTGGATTTTTTTTCCTTCTCATTTTGTCTGTCATAGTTGAAGTGTACCTGAGATGAAAATTACAGGCCTCATATTTTTAAGTGGGAGAACTTGCACAATTGGTGGCTGACTAAATACTTTTTTGCCCCACTGTACATGGGGGTCGCCATCTTTATTCATGTCAGCTATTGGGCAAGTCTGTTTACTCCTCCATGACCTGGAAACTCCATGCTCAAGGTGTGTGTCAAATTGTTAATAGGCGAACAGAGGAGTGCTTACCTCCTTGATTAACTACTTCAGCAGAGGATGCACAAGAGTATCCTTTCAGCTTCTATCACGGAAGTGTTTTAAAATCTGCCACATCCCCATTGAATCAGCTGTTCTCATATGAGAAAAGCATGCACACATGTAAAAACTATATGCTACTCATTCTTTTATCTATAAAATGTCTTTCACATCTAGCCACATTTGATTTTATCACAACACATTTATTATTTCAGCATTCCACCCCTGTATACGCAATTTGCCCGATGAAACGTGATTGGAGCAGTCTCACTTCATACAAGAACATTTGTTTCTTCTCCTTGACTACCTTTGACCCTTTTCAAGAGCAGGTGAGGAGAGGACAGAAGTGATAGGAGTCGAGCAAAACCTATTGATATTCTACCCAGGTCTGCAAGGAAGAGGCACGGAGGGGAAAAAAAACAACATTTTAGCCAACCATAGAAGTCAGTCAATGAGACCCCGTGGGAAAAGAGAGGCATGAACACTTTAAAATTGACCTTGGCTGTTTTTTCCAGACTGTCAGTCAGAAGATTCCACATGATGTTCTTGAGCCTCTTCATGTCCATCTTCTTGGCTGTTTTGGCAAAGTTTATCTCAATCTTGTTCACCTGAAATGAAAGGCAAAGCTGGGCTTTAACAACATTTCAAACATGATGCTGCCATTTCAGAGCATTTATACCCTGAAGGCGGCACTGGGTCCCAGTGTCGGGGCAGGCCAGGGCAGAAGTTGGCTGTGTCGTTGGCGTTGTTGCAATCTTTAATCCTTTCTACACAAATTTTAGAGCATGACACTTGCTGAACACTGGCTTCCCATAACCATTCCCCTTCCCACCCGGTGTGGTTCTGGCACCAGGTCGTCCTCCCCATAGGTGGACACGTCGTCATGGTCTTGTGAGGAGGCGAGGTTACTGTCTGCGGAAGGCTGGGTGTCATCTGCACCTCTACTGAAACCATCATCACTGTCCCCACCCTATAGAGAGAGTCAGATAAATATGTAGAGAGAGAGGACAAGAAAGAGATTAGCCAAATAATTACAAAACCAGCTACTAACAAAATAGGGCTGAAGCTATAGAATTAGTGGGGGTAATGATACACTGGCAAGTTCGATATCTCTGTAGTGGTCTTATTGACACATAATGGAAACTGTATAAGACTGACACAGGAGTTACAATACAGACCTGCAGGCCAGGGCAGAAGTTGGCTGTGTCGTTGGCATTGTTGTAGTCGTAGTCTCCGATGCCTTCCAGCTCTACATACAACCTCTTCTGGCCCTCTTTACAAAACTGACATGGAGCACACACACACGATTACTGACATGGAGCACACACACACACGATTACTGACATGGAGCACACACACACACACACACACGATTACTGACATGGAGCACACACACACACGATTACTGACATGGAGCACACACACACACGATTACTGACATGGAGCACACACACACACACACACGATTATTGACATGGAGCACACACACACACACGATTATTGACATGGAGCACACACACACACACGATTATTGACATGGAGCACACACACACGATTATTGACATGGAGCACACACACACGATAATTGACATGGAGCACACACACACGATAATTGACATGGAGCACACACACACATGGATAATTGACATGGAGCACACACACACGATAATTGACATGGAGCACACACACACGATGGAGCACACACACACGATAATTGACATGGAGCACACACACGATTATTGACATGGAGCACACACACGATTATTGACATGGAGCACACACACGATAATTGACATGGAGCACACACACACACACACGATAATTGACATGGAGCACACACACACGATAATTGACATGGAGCACACACACACGATAATTGACATGGAGCACACACACACGATAATTGACATGGAGCACACACACACGAATTGACATGGAGCACACACACGATAATTGACATGGAGCACACACACGATAATTGACATGGAGCACACACACGATTATTGACATGGAGCACACACACGATTATTGACATGGAGCACACACACGATAATTGACATGGAGCACACACACGATTATTGACATGGAGCACACACGATTATTGACATGGAGCACACACACGATTATTGACATGGAGCACACACACGATTACACATACACATGGACACACACACACACATGGAGATTATTAACATGGAGCACACACACACACGATTATTGACATGGAGCACACACACACACACACACACATTATTGACATGGACACACACACGATTATTGACATGGAGCACACACACACACACACGATTATTGACATGGAGACATGGACACACACACACACACATTGACGATTATTGACATGGACACACACACACACGATTATTGACATGGATCACACACACGATTATTGACATGGAGCACACACACACGATTATTGACATGGAGCACACACACACGATTACACGATTACAGACATGGAGAACACACACACAATTACTGACATGGAGCACACACACACACACGATTACTGACATGGAGCACACACACACACGATTACTGACATGGAGCACACACACACACACACACACGACATTACTGACATGGAGCAACACACACACACACACGATTACTGACATGGAGCACACACACGATTATTGACATGGAGCACACACACGATTATTGACATGGAGCACACACACGATTGACATGGAGCACACACACACACGATTATTGACATGGAGCACACACACGATTATTGACATGGAGCACACACACACACACGATTATTGACATGGATCACACACACACACGATTATTGACATGGAGCACACACACACACACACACGATTATTGACATGGAGCACACACACACGATTATTGACATGGAGCACACACACAATTATTGACATGGAGCACACACACAATTATTGACATGGAGCACACACACAATTATTGACATGGAGCACACACACAATTATTGACATGGAGCATACACACACACACACACACGATTATTGACATGGATCACACACACACACTGACATGGACACACACGATTATTGACATGGAGCACACACACACACACACACACACGATTATGACATGACATGGAGCACACACACACACACACACACACACACACGATTATTGACATGGAGCACACACACACACACACACGATTATTGACATGGAGCACACACACACACACGATTATTGACATGGAGCACACACGATTACTGACATGGAGCACACACACAATTACAGACATGGAGCACACACACACACGATTACAGACATGGAGCACACACACACACACGATGACATACTGACATGGAGCACACACACACACACACACACTGACATGGAGCACACACACACACACTGACATGGAGCACACACACACACACACTGACATGGAGCACACACACACACACACGATTACTGACATGGAGCACACACACACTGACATGGAGCACACACACACACGATTATTGACATGGAGCACACACACACACACACGACATTATTGACATGGAGCACACACACACATTATTGACATGGAGCACACACACGACATTATTGACATGGAGCACACACACACACACTTGACTGACATGGAGCACACACACACACACATTGACATGGAGCACACACACGATTATTGACATGGAGCACACACACACATTATTGACATGGAGACAATTATTGACATGGAGCACACACACACATTGACATGGAGCACACACACACACACACTGACATGGACACACACACACACACACACACGATTATTGACATGGAGCACACACACACACACACACACGATTATTGACATGGAGCACACACACACACACACACACACACACACACACACTGACATGGAGCACACACACACACACTGACATGGAGCACACACACACACACTGACATGGAGCACACACACACACTGACATGGAGCACACACACACACTGACATGGAGCACACACACACACACTGACATGGAGCACACACACACACACACACTGACATGGAGCACACACACACACACACACACTGACATGGAGCACACACACACACACTGACATGGAGCACACACACACACACACACTGACATGGAGCACACACACACACACACACACACTGACATGGAGCACACACACACACACACACTGACATGGACACACACACACACACACACACTGACATGGAGCACACACACACACACTGACATGGAGCACACACACACACACACTGACATGGAGCACACACACACACACACACACACACTGACATGGAGCACACACACACACACACACACACTGACATGCACACACACACACACACACTGACACACACACACACTGACATGGAGCACACACACACTGACATGGAGCACACACACACTGACATGGAGCACACACACTGACATGGAGCACACACACACACACACTGACATGGAGCACACACACACACACTGACATGGAGCACACACACACTGACACATGGAGCACACAGCACACACACACACACTGACATGGAGCACACACACTGACATGGAGCACACACACACACACACACTGACATGGAGACATGGAGCACACACACACACACACACACACACTGACATGGAGCACACACACACACTGACATGGAGCACACACACACACTGACATGGAGCACACACACACACACACACTGACATGGAGCACACACACACACACTGACATGGAGCACACACACACTGACATGGAGCACACACACACTGACATGGAGCACACACACACTGACATGGAGCACACACACACACACACACACTGACATGGAGCACACACACACTGACATGGAGCACACACACACACACTGACATGGAGCACACACACACACACACACACACTGACATGGAGCACACACACACACACACACATGACATGGAGCACACACACACACACACACTGACATGGAGCACACACACACACACACTGACATGGAGCACACACACACACACTGACATGGAGCACACACACACACACACTGACATGGAGCACACACACACACACACTGACATGGAGCACACACACACACACACACTGACATGGAGCACACACACACACACACATGGTTTACTGACATGGAGCACACACAAACGTTTACTGACATGGAGCACACACACACACACGTTTACTGACATGGAGCACACACACACACACGTTTACTGACATGGAGCACACACACACACACACACACACACACACACACACACACACGTTTACTGACATGGAGCACACACACACACTGACATGGAGCACACACAGCACACACACGTTTACTGACATGGACACACACACACACACACACACACACTGACATGG
>NC_088236.1:20941602-20974102 GCF_036934945.1 Oncorhynchus masou masou | reverse complement strand
CACACACACGTTTACTGACATGGAGCACACACACACACACACACACGTTTACTGACATGGAGCACACACACACACACACACACACACACGTTTACTGACATGGAGCACACACACACACACGTTTACTGACATGGAGCACACACACACACACTGACATGGAGCACACACACACACACACGTTTACTGACATGGAGCACACACACACACACACATGGAACACACACACACACACACACACTGACATGGACACACACACACACACACACACTGACATGGACACTGACACACACACACACACACTGACATGGAGCACACACACACACACACTGACATGGAGCACACACACACACTGACATGGAGCACACACACACACACTGACATGGAGCACACACACACACACACTGACATGGAGCACACACACACACACACACACACTGACATGGAGCACACACACACAGACATGGAGCACACACACGTTTACTGACATGGAGCACACACACACACACACTGACATGGAGCACACACACACACACACTGACATGGGCACACACACACACACACACACTGACATGGAGCACACACACACACACACTGACATGGAGCACACACACACACACACTGACACACACACACACACTGACATGGAGCACACACACACACACACACACTGACATGGACACACACACACACACACACTGACATGGAGCACACACACACACACTGACATGGAGCACACACACACACACTGACATGGCACACACACACACACACTGACATGGAGCACACACACACACACACACACTGACATGGAGCACACACACACACACACACTGACATGGAGCACACACACACACACAGCACACACACACACACACACACACACACACTGACATGGAGCACACACACACACACACACACACTGACATGGACACACACACACATGGACATGGACACACACACACACTGACATGGAGCACACACACACACACTGACATGGAGCACACACACACACACACACACACATGGACACACACACTGACATGACATGGAGCACACACACACACACATGGAGACATGGAGCACACACACACACACACACACACTGACATGGAGCACACACACACACACTGACACACACACACACACTGACATGGAGCACACACACACACACACTGACATGGAGCACACACACACACACACTGACATGGAGCACACACACACACACTGACATGGAGCACACACACACACTGACATGGAGCACACACACACTGACATGGAGCTGACATGGAGCACACACACACTGACATGGAGCACACACACACACTGACATGGAGAGCACACACACACACACACTGACATGGAGCACACACACACACTGACATGGAGCACACACACACACACTGACATGGAGCACACACACACTGACATGGAGCACACACACACACACACTGACATGGAGCACACACACACACACTGACATGGAGCACACACACACACACTGACATGGAGCACACACACACACACACTGACATGGAGCACACACACACACACACTGACATGGAGCACACACACACACACTGACATGGAGCACACACACACACACACACTGACATGGAGCACACACACACACACACACACACACACACACACACACAGACACAGACATGGAGCACACACACACACACACTGACATGGAGCACACACACACACACATTTACTGACATGGAGCACACACACACACTGACATGGAGCACACACACACACACTGACATGGAGCACACACACACACACAGACATGGACACACACACACACGTTTACTGACATGGAGCACACACACACACACACGTTTACTGACATGGAGCACACACACACACACACTGACATGGAGCACACACACACACACACACTGACATGGAGCACACACACACACACACACACTGACATGGAGCACACACACACACACACACTGACATGGAGCACACACACACACACACACACTGACATGGAGCACACACACACACACACACACACACACTGACATGGAGCACACACACACACTGACATGGAGCACACACACACACTGACATGGACACACACACGTTGACATGGAGCACACTGACATGGAGCACACACACACACACTGACATGGAGCACACACACACACACACACTGACACACACACACACACGATTACTGACATGGAGCACACACACACACACTGACATGGAGCACACACACACACACTGACATGGACATGGACACACACACTGACATGGAGCACACACACACACACTGACATGGAGCACACACACACACACTGACATGGAGCACACACACACACACTGACATGGAGCACTGACATGGACACACACACACTGACACACACACACACACTGACATGGACACACACTGACATGGAGCACACACACTGACATGGAGCACACACACACACACACTGACATGACATGGAGCACACACACACACACACACTGACATGGACACACACACACTGACATGGACACACACACACACTGACATGGAGCACACACACACACACTGACATGGAGCACACACACACACTGACATGGAGAGCACACACACATGGACACACACACACTGACATGGAGCACACACACACACTGACATGGAGCACACACACACACACTGACATGGACACTGACACACACACACACTGACATGGAGCACACACACACACACACTGACATGGAGCACACACACACACACACACACACTGACATGGAGCACACACACACATTATTGACACACACACACATTGACATGGAGCACATGGACACACACACACTGACATGGAGCACACACACACACACTGACATGGAGCACACACACACACACACTGACATGGAGCACACACATGGACACACACACACACACACTGACATATTGACACACACACACACACATTATTGACATGGACACACACACACACACTGACATGGAGCACACACACACACACTGACATGGAGCACACACACACACACACACGTGACATGGAGCACACACACAGACATGGAGCACACACACACACTGACATGGAGACATGGAGCACACACACACACTGACATGACATGGCACACACACACACACACACTGACATGGAGCACACACACACACACTGACATGGAGCACACACACACACTGACATGGAGCACACACACACACTGACATGGAGCACACACACACACACACTGACATGGAGCACACACACACACTGACATGGAGCACACACACACACTGACATGGAGCACACTGATATGGAGCACACACACACACTGACATGGAGCACACACACTGACATGGAGCACACACACACACACACAGACATGGAGCACACACACACACTGACATGGAGCACACACACACACACTGACATGGAGCACACACACACACACTGACATGGAGCACACACACACACTGACATGGAGCACACACACACACTGACATGGAGCACACACACACACACACACACACACACACACACACGTTTACTGACATGGAGCACACACACACACAGACATGGAACACACACACACACAGACATGGAGCACACACACACACACACACACACTGACATGGACACACACACACACACACACGTTTACTGACATGGAGCACACACACACACAGACATGGACACATGGACACACACACACACACACACTGACATGGAGCACACACACACTGACATGGAGCACACACACACACTGACATGGAGCACACACACACACTGACATGGAGCACACACACACACTGACATGGAGCACAAACACACACACACACACACTGACATGGAGCACACACACACACAGACACACACACACACTGACATGGAGCACACACACACATTACTGACACACACACACTGACATGGAGCACACACACACACACACACACTGACATGGAGCACACACACACACACACACACACATGGACACACACACACACTGACATGGAGCACACACACACACACTGACATGGAGCACACACACACACACACACTGACATGGAGCACACACACACACACACACTGACATGGAGCACACACACACACTGACATGGAGCACACACACACTGACATGGAGCACACACACACACACACACTGACATGGAGCACACACACACACTGACATGGAGCACACACACACTGACATGGAGCACACACACACTGACATGGACACACACACTGACATGGAGCACACACACACACACACACACACACACTGACATGGAGCACACACACACACACACACTGACATGGAGCACACACACACACTGACATGGAGCACACACACACACACTGACATGGACACACACACACACATGGAGCACACACACACACACACACACACACTGACATGGAGCACACACACTGACACACACACACACACTGACATGGAGCACACACACACACACTGACATGGAGCACACACACACACACTGACATGGAGCACACACACACACACTGACATGGAGCACACACACACACACTGACATGGAGCACACACACACACTGACATGGAGCACACACACACACACACACACACACTGACATGGAGCACACACACACACTGACATGGAGCACACACACACACTGACATGGAGCACACACACACACTGACATGGAGCACACACACACACACTGACACACACACACACTGACATGGAGCACACACACACACACACTGACATGGGAGACACACACACACACACACACACACACACACACACTGACATGGAGCACACACACACACACTGACATGGAGCACACACACACACACACTGACATGGAGCACACACACACACACACTGACATGGAGCACACACACACACACTGACATGGAGCACACACACACACACACTGACATGGAGCACACACACACACACTGACATGGAGCACACACACACACATGACATGGACACACACACTGACACACACACACACTGACATGGAGCACACACACACACACACTGACATGGACACACACACACACTGACATGGAGCACACACACACACACAGCACACACACACACACTGACATGGACACACACACACACACTGACATGGAGCACACACACACACACTGACATGGAGCACACACACACACACTGACATGGACACACTGACACACACACACACACTGACATGGAGCACACACACACACACACTGACATGGAGCACACACACACACTGACATGGAGCACACACACACACACACACTGACATGGAGCACACACACACACACACACACACACACACACTGACATGGAGCACACACACACACACACACACACACACTGACATGGAGCACACACACACACACTGACATGGAGACATGGACACACACACACACACACACTGACATGGAGCACACACACACACACACACTGACATGGAGCACACACACACACTGACATGGAGCACACACACACACACACACACACTGACATGGAGCACACACACACACACTGACATGGAGCACACACACTGACATGGACACACACACACTGACATGGAGCACACACACACACAGACATGGAGCACACACACACACACACACTGACATGGACATGGAGCACACACACACACACACTGACATGGACACACACACACACACACACACACACTGACATGGAGCACACACACACACACTGACATGGAGCACACACACACACACTGACATGGAGCACACACACACACACTGACATGGAGCACACACACACACACTGACATGGAGCACACACACACACACTGACATGGAGCACACACACACACACACACTGACATGGAGCACACACACACACACTGACATGGAGCACACACACACTGACATGGAGCACACACACACACACTGACATGGAGCACACACACACACACTGACATGGAGCACACACACACACACACACACACACACACACTGACATGGAGCACACACACACACACTGACATGGAGCACACACACACACACACTGACACACACACACTGACATGGAGCACACACACACACACAGACATGGAGCACACACACACACACACACATGGAGCACACACACACACACACACACACACACACACGTTGACACACACACACACACACAGACATGGAGCACACACACACACACACTGACATGGAGCACACACACACACACTGACATGGAGCACACACACACACTTACACACTGACATGGAGCACACACACACACACACACACACATGGACACACACTGACATGGAGCACACACACACACTGACATGGAGCACACACACACACTGACATGGAGCACACTGACATGGAGCACACACACACACTGACATGGAGCACACACACTGACATGGAGCACTGACACACACACACACATTTACTGACATGGAGCACACACACGTTTACTGACATGGAGCACACACACACACGTTTACTGACATGGAGCACACACACACACACGTTTACTGACATGGAGCACACACACACACACACACGTTTACTGACATGGAGCACACACACACACGTTTACTGACATGGAGCACACACACACACACGTTTACTGACATGGAGCACACACACACACGTTTACTGACATGGAGCACACACACGTTTACTGACATGGTTTACTGACACACACACACACACACGTTTACTGACATGGAGCACACACACGTTTACTGACATGGAGCACACACACACACACACACACACACGTTTACTGACATGGAGCACACACACACACACACACACACACGTTTACTGACATGGAGCACACACACGTTTACTGACATGGTTTACTGACATGGAGCACACACACACACACACTGACATGGAGCACACATGGAGCACACACACACACACACTGACATGGAGCACACACACACACACACGTTTACTGACATGGAGCACACACACACACACACACGTTTACTGACATGGAGCACACACACACACACACGTTTACTGACATGGAGCACACACACACACGTTTACTGACATGGAGCACACACACGTTTACTGACATGGAGCACACACACACACACACGTTTACTGACATGGAGCACACACACACACACACACACGTTTACTGACATGGAGCACACACACACACACACACACACACACACGTTTACTGACATGGAGCACACACGTCAATGGCATCACAATCTTCACTTTATCAGTTGCACCAGCATATCAGTTCCATTCAGCTACGGTTATGAAGCCTGACTGTATCTGGTGGCGGCTACACATTGTTTTAGCACACCACTGTCCCCTGGTATCACCATGGAGACGCAGGACAGGGTCAACTAGTGTGTGTTACATTCATTTCACCCAAAATGTGTTTATTCCATGCTGGTTGTTGTGTACAGAAGGTCTTACTGTGCTGGCAGGTTTGAGGCTGAGTTGGGACAGGGTCTTAAGGGGGAACTGGAAGTCTGCAGCTCGAGTGGTTTTCTTGTTGCTGGTACTGAGGGCGGACTTGATGATAGTGGTAGCAGCCTGGGAGAACACATTAAGCAGAGGTGAGAGAAAGGTTTGAATCAATGTGTGAGTGGTGAGGAAACTCCTATAGCCACTAAAACCACATTTCAGAAATTGCATAACTGTCTTATACATACGCAGGGATTGTCAAGACACTTGACCCCTGTATTAGCATCAAAAGTGATTTACAGAAGTGACTAATACAGTAATTGACAACCGCTCAGAAAACGGGCACTTTAACTTTAGAATGTGACTGCCTACTAGTGATTATAAAATCAAATTTAGTCACACGCACCGAATACAACCTTACAGTGAAATGCTTAAGAGCCCCTAACCAACAATGCAGGAAAACAAATAATTGAGTAAGAATAAGAAATAAAAGTAACAAGTAATTAAAGAGCAGCAGTAAATTAACAATAGCGAGACTATACATGGGGGTACCGGTACAGAGTCAATGTGCACCGGTTAGTTGAGGTAATATGTACATGTAGGTAGAGTTAAAGTGACTATACACGGGGGTACCGGTACAGAGTCAATGTGCACCGGTTAGTTGAGGTAATATGTACATGTAGGTAGAGTTATTAAAGTGACTATACACGGGGGTACCGGTACAGAGTCAATGTGCACCGGTTAGTTGAGGTAATATGTACATGTAGGTAGAGTTATTAAAGTGACTATACACGGGGGTACCGGTACAGAGTCAATGTGCACCGGTTAGTTGAGGTAATATGTACATGTAGGTAGAGTTATTAAAGTGACTATACACGGGGGTACCGATACAGAGTCAATGTGCACCGGTTAGTTGAGGTAATATGTACATGTAGGTAGAGTTATTTAAGTGACTATACATGCGGTGTAAAGGAGGGGGGCGATGCAAATAGTCTGGGAAGCCATATGATTAGATGTTCATGAGTCTTATGGCTTGTTTTTTTTTATTTCACCTTTATTTAACCAGGCTAGTTGAGAACAAGTTCTCATTTACAACTGCGACCTGGCCAAGATAAAGCAAAGCAGTGTGACAAACAACAGAGTTACACATGGAATAAACAAACATACAATCAATAACACAAGAGGAAAAGTCTACATACATTGTGTGCAACTGAGGTAAGATAAGGGAGGTTGGCAATAAATAGGCCATAATGGCAAAATCATTACAATTTTGCAATTAAACACTGGAGTGATAGATGTGCAAAAGATGAATGTGCAAGTAGAGATACTGGGGTGCAAAGGAGTAAAAAAAAATAACAGTATGGGGATAAGGTAGTTGGATGGGCTATTTACAGATTGGCTATGTACAGGTGCAGTGATCTGTAAGCTGCTCTGACAGCTGGTGCGTAAAGTTAGTGAGGGAGAAATGAGTCTCCAGCTTCAGTGATTTTTCAAATCCTTCCAGTCATTGGCAGCAGAGAACTGGACGGAAAGGTGGCCAAAGGCAGAATTGGCTTTGGGGGTGACCAGAGAGATATACCTGCTGGAGCGAGTGCTATGGGTGGGTGTTGCAATGGTGACCAGTGAACTGAGATAAGGCAGGGCTTTACCTAGCAAAGACTTATAGATGACCTGGAGCCAGTGGGTTTGGCAACAAATGTGAAACGAGGGCCAGCCAACGAGAACATACAGGTCGCAGTGGTGGGTAGTATATGGGGCTTTGGTGACAAAACGGATGGCACTGTGATCGACTGCATCAAATTTATTGGAGGCTATTTTGTAAATGACATCGCCGAAGTCGAGGATCAGTAGGATGGTCAGTTTTACGAGGGTATGTTTGGCAACATGAGTGAAGGATGTTTTGTTGCGAAATAGGAAGCCGATTCTAGATTTTGGATTGGAGAGTCTGGAAGGAGATTTTATCGTCTAACCAGACACCTAGGTATTTGTAGTTGTCCACATGGTCAGAACCGTCCAGAGTAGTGATGCTGGACGGGCGGGCAGCGATCGGTTGAAGAGCATGCATTAGTTTTACTTGCATTTAAGAGCAGTTGTAGGCCACAGAAGGAGAGTTGTATGGCATTGAAGCTCGTCTGTAGGTTAGTTAACACAGTGTCCAAAAGAGGGGGCAGAAGTATATAGAATGGTGTCGTCTGCATAGGAGGTGGATCAGAGAATCACCAGCAGCAAGAGCGACATCATTGATGTATACAGAGAAAAGAGTCGCCCGGGTAGAAGCTGTTTAGAAGCCTCTTGGAACTAGACTTGGCACTCCTGTACCGCTTGCTGTGTGATAGTAGAGAGAACAGTCTAACTAGGGTGGCTGGAGTCTGACAATTTTTAGGGCCTTCCTCTGACACTGCCTGGTGTAGAGGTCCTGGATGGCAGGAAGCTTGGCACCAGTGATGTACTGGGCCGTACACACTAAACTCTGTAGTGCCTTATGGTCGGAGGCCGAGCAGTTGCCATACCAGGTAGTGATGCAGTCAGGATGCTCTCGATGGTGCAGCTGTAGAACCTTTTGAGGATCTGAGGACCCATGCCAAATCTTTTCAGTCTCCTGAGGGGGAACAGGTTTTGTCGTGCCCTCTTCACGACTGTTTTGGTGTGCTTGGACCAGGGCTAGGCGAGATGACAATGATAAATATCGTGTGACGATAGACGATTTTCTATCGTTTCATATTACGCTCTTGTTTATTTCGTTGTGTCGCAAATCACTCTTTATATTTGGACATTTGCAACACAAGCAAAACATGGAGGAGAGTGAATGCGATACAGAGCACAGAGACCGTACCTAAAAGAGAGGCTACTTCAGTCGCAAGGGCGTGGTTTGGGTATGTAAAGTCTGACACACACCAGAAAACCACCCTCTGCAAAATACGCCACAGGCCGGACCCGACAACAGGCTCAAACACCACGAACCTCTATGTAGTACAATTCGATGGGAGGTAACAGCTGTCGTTATAACTTACATTTGCAAAGACATGGCCCTAATTTACACTGTCGAGAAACAGGGGTTTCGTGAGTTGGTGCTAACACTCGACTCAAGATACCAAATACCTTTTATTTGTTGAGTATCATTCAAAATGTAATAAGAAATAGGCCTTTACATGTGGTCACTTTATATAAACTATTTATTCATTGAATTTACAGAATGTCTATCGTGATATGTATCGATATCAGGATATGAGATTTTGGCCATATCGCCCATCCCTAACTTGGACCATGTAAGTTTGTTGGTGATGTGGACAGCAAGGAACTTGAAGCTCTCAAACTGCTCCACTACAGCCCCGTTGATGAGAATGGGGGCGTGCTCGGTCCTCTTCTTCCTATAGTCCACAATCATCTCCTTTGTCTTGATCATGTTGAGGGAGAGGTTTTTGTCCTGGCACCACCCGGCCAGGTCTCTGACCACCTCCCTATAGGCTGTCTCATCGTTGTCGATGATCAGGCCTACCACTGTTTTGTCATCGGCAAACTTAATGATTGTATTGGGGTCATGCCTGGCAGTGCAGCCATGAGTGAACAGGCAGTACAGTAGGGGACAGAGCACACACCCCTGAGGGCCCTGTGTTGAGGATCAGTGTGTTGGATGTGTTGTTACCTACCCTTACCACCTGGGGGCGGCCCGCCAGGAAGTCCAGGATCCAGTTGCAGAGGGAGGTGTTTTGTCCCAGGGTCGTTAGCTTATTGATGAGCTGAGGGCACTATGGTGTTGAACGCTGAGCTGTAGTCAATGAATAGCATTCTCACATAGGTGTTCCTTTTGTCCAGGTGGGAAAGGGCAGTGTGGAGTGCAATAGAGATTGCATCATCTGTGGATCTGTTAGGACGGTATGCAAATTGGAGTGGGCCTAGGGTTTCTGGGATAATGGTGTTGATGTGAGCCATGACCAGCCTTTCAAAGCTACATGGCTACAGACCTGAGTGCTACGGGTCGGTAGTCATTTAGGCAGGTTACCTTAGGGTTCTTGAGCACAGGGACTATGGTGGTCTGCTTAAAACATGTTGGTATTACAGACTCGGACAGGAAGAGGTTGAAAATGTCAGTTAAGACACTTGCCAGTTGGTCAGCGTATACTCGCAGTGCATGTCCTGGTAATCCGTCTGTGAATGTTGATCTTAAGGATCCACCCCCCTTTTTTAAATTTTCACCTAAAAAGACATACCCAAATCTCACTGCCTGTAGCTCAGGCCCTGAAGCAAGGATATGCATATTCTTGGTACCATTTGAAAGGAAACACTTTGAAGTTTGTGGAAATGTGAAAGGAATGTAGGAGAATAACACACTAGATTTGGTAACAGATAATACAAAGAAAAAAAACAAGTGTTCTTTTGTACCATCTTTGAAATCCATAATGTATTATTCCAGCCTAGGTGCAATTTAGATATTGGCCACTAGATGGTAGCAATGTATGTGCAACATTTTAGACAGATCCAATGAACCATTGCATTTATGTTCAAAATGTTGTATCAAGACAGCTCAAATGTGCCTAATTTGTTTATTAATAACTTTATGTTCAAAATTGTGCACCTCTCCTCACTCTTTCACTGTAATAGCTACTGTAAATTGGACAGTGCAGTTCTTAAATTCTTGTTAATCTTCCTGACTATCAGATATCTAAATTATGTTCTGGGTAATGTTCTTGTACTTAGAACCTCATGCTAATCGAATTAGCCTGTGTCAGCTCAACCATCCCGTGGAAGGGACACTGATCCCAAATAAGTTTTAAAAGGTCTTACTCACATTGGCTGCGGAGAGCATGATCACAGTCTTCCGGAAGAGCTGGTGCTCTCATGCATGTTTCAGTGTTATTTGCCTCAAAGCGAGCATAGAAGTACTTTAGCTCATCTGGTAGGCTCGTGTCACTGGGCAGATCTCGGCTGTGTTTCTTTGTAGTCTGTAATGGTTTGCAAGCCCAGTCACATCCGACGAACATCAGAGCCTATGTAGTACAATTCGATCATGGTCCTCCATTGATGCTTTGATGGTTCGTCGGCGGGCATAGCGGGATTTCTTATAAGCTTCCGGGTTAGAGTCATGCTCCTTGAAAGTGGCAGCTCTGGCCTTTAGCTCAGTGCGGATGTTGCCTGTAATCCATGGCTTCTGGTTGGGGTATGTACGTATGGTCACTGTGGGGACGACGTCGTCGATGCACTTATTGATGAAGCCAATGACTGATGTGTACTCCCCAATGCCATCTGAGAAATCCCGGAACATATTCCAGTCTGTGCTCGTAAAACAATCCTGTAGCTTAGCATTTGTTTCATCTGACCACTTTTTTATTGATCTTGTCACAGGTGCTTCCTGCTTTATTTTTCCTTGTAAGCAGGAATCAGGAGGATAGAATTATGGTCATATTTGCAAAATGGAGGACAAGCTTTGTATGCGGAGTAAAGGTGTTCCAGAGTTTTTTCCCCACTGGTTGCACATTTAACATGCTGAGAGAAATTTGGTAAAACTGATTTAAGTTTCCCTGCATTAAAGTCCCCGGCAACTAAGTGCACCACCTCTGGGTGAGTGTTTTCCTGTTTGCTTATGGCGGAATACAGCACAATCAGTGATGTCTTAGTGCCAGCATCGGTCTGCGGTGGGATGTAGACAGCTACGACAAATACAGCTGAAACGTCTCTAGGTAGATAGAGTATCTCATGATAAGCTGTAGACCACACTACCTCAGGTGGGCAAAACCTTGAGAATTCCTTAGATATTATTTACAAAAATACCAGACGCCCCTGTTCTGTCCTGCCGATACAGTGTATAACCAGCCAGCTGTATGTTGATGTCATCGTTCAGTTTTGAATGACCCGTTGGGAGTTTAATCTTCCGCATAGTTTATCGATTTTATTTTCCAAAGATTGCACATTTGCTAGCAGAATGGAAGGAAGTTGGGGTTTAGTCGATCGCCTACAAATTCTCAGAAGGCAGCCCGCCCTCAAGCCCCTTCTTTGCCTTCTCTTCACACAAATGACAGGGATCTGGGCCTGTTTCCAGTGTAACCGTATATGTATGTATGTATGTATGTATGTATATGTATATATATATATATATATATATATATATATATATATATATATATATATATATATATATAGTGGCAAAGAAGGGGGTCGAGTGGTAAATGGCAGATATGTGAGAGCAGAACTAATAAACGGGCTCTGCCCGATCACTAAAATGGCCACCCCGGTCAGAACTACAGATCACAAAATGGCCGACCACCAAAACTACAAGTCCCAGAAGCAAGGGGAACCCTCAGAAGGTTTAGCCAACCCACAGATAAAGGGTCAAGAAAAACCAGGAAGAGGAGAAGAGAGTGCTGGAAGGATCTATGAACAATAGAGAAAGAGACAATAGAGATTGGCTGGATTTACCGTGTATGAGCTGGACTGTTTTGGACTTACCTGTTGGCGTTTGGACCTGGACCTACCGAGAACCCGATTCGTGTACCGAACCCTGCTATCCTTGACCTCGCCTATGGCCTGGGTGGACCAGGACGAAGAAACAAACACACAGGTACTGTCCTGTTCGAAAGAACTCTCATTCTTGGGTGATTTGGTGACAGTTTACCACTTAGTTTGTGACAAACGCTCCTAACCTTGAAGAGGTTTGTTTGTTTGTTTGTTTGTTTGTTTGTTTGTTTGATCCATCCATCCATCCATCCATCCATCCATCATTCAATTTGGGCTTGTCGGGACTAGTTAAAAGAAGAAAAAAAAGGATTCTGCCAGTCAGTGTTGAGTAATCGCAGTTCTGATGCCCAGAAGTTCTTTTCGTTCATAAGAGACGGTAGCAGCAACATTATGTACAAAATAAGTTCAAAATAAAGTTACAAACAAAGCAAAGAAACAAACAAAAAACACAATTGGTTTGGAATACGTAAAACGTCATCCTTGTTCTCCGGCGCCATCTTATTTCCAGTTAATGCTCTTGGGTGCAGCTCAAACAATAATCAGAGAACTGGGGGGGGTTACCAAGGGCTTACTCTAGTGGTGCAGAAGTAGGTTTCAAAGTTGACATGGTCGTTAAAGTCAATTTCAAAGGCATTCTTAGACTTCCTCTTGCGACCCTCCTTCTCAGGCATGTTGTCCTCTACACACACACACACACACACACACACACACACACACGAGACAGAGGAATGAACAGGTGATATTTAGTGGCCAATGCTGTTAAGGAATTCTCCCAAACGCAGATAAACTACATATACAACATGACTTTGTCCGTACAACCACCACTCACTCTTGTGCAGAGGTTTGAAGCGCCAGTAGCCAGGACCTGCCCAGGTAGCCATGGTCCTCGGGCTGAAGTAGGAGTACTCCCTGGGCTGGTTGGACAGCTGCAGACACATGGTGGCTATGTCCCCCCCTCCAATGGGAATCACATCCCTGTGGACAGTCAACCACACCACAGAATTACATTAAAATACATGGCCAACAGCATACCACCCTGCATCCCACTGCTGGCTTGCCTCTGAAGCTAAGGGTTGGTTCTGGTCAGTCCATAGATGTGAGACCAGATGCTGCTGGAAGTGGTGTTGGAGGGCCAGTAGGAGGCCCTCTTTCCTCTGATAAAAATAAATAAAAGCCAATCCCCCTGTCCAGTGATTGGGGACATTACCCTGTGTATGGTACCATCTTTCAGATAGGACACTCATTTAACGTCCTGACTGTGGTCACTAAAGATCCCATGGCATTTATTGTACGAGTAGGGGTGTTAACCCCGGTGTCCTTGCTAAATTCCCAATCTGGCCCGCATACTATCATGGCCACCTAATTGTCTAATTGGCTCATCCATCTCCCCTGTAACTATTGCCCAAGATGGAAAAAAAACATCAGTTTAATTTTTAAACCTAGACTGGGAAAATATGGATTTAATAAACACATCTTCAGTTAATCCAATTACTTTTGCTAGGATAAGTAACTCATTCTAAAGCCTGCCTGGAGCTTTTTCTGTCGAGTCAAATTGTTTCCCTTCATTCATCAAGACATCTAAACTGGATATTTAAAGGGTTTGGGTGTGTTACCGTCACAACAACAACAAAACTAGAGACAGAACAAGGTCAATTAAAACTACCGGACAGGTTTCCTTGTGGGATACCGTTCCTCATGAAACATCTCTGGGATCCTCTATGGCAAGTATTCCCAAACTGGGGTATGCATAATGCTGTCGAGTGTGTGTATATACAAAATATAAATTGGCTGTTTGAAAATGTGAATGTGTATACACACGCACATAAAAATCTTCACATTTTCAAACAGCCAATTTATATTTTCGAAAGGGGCTATACATTTAGGGGAGGTTTTTTCCCCCCTCGTTTAAGTAGCCTCATTTCACTGCCAAAAAATCAAATGAAACCATCTAGGGTTCAGTGAAATAACAACGTCAAATACAGGTAGCCTAGTCAGAAAATGTACATACAATCACATTAACCGTTGCTCTCCCATGGGTGAAACCGTCACTCTTGCGCAGATATTTAGAAACAAAACATGCCAATTTGAAAAATATACCACAGGAGTTGGAGCGAAAATTAACATGACTTTCGAGTAGTAAGACGTGTATAAAAGCAACAGATACCATTAATAATAAGGGGCTAGAAGCGTCTTATATGGTGAGCTATCGAGTGGCAAGGACAGGCAAGCCTCAAACTATTGTGGAGGACTTCATTCTTCCTCCTGCAGTGGATATGGCTGGGGCAATATTAGGGGAAAAGGCAAATAAAACTATATAGACAATATCTTCATCCAACAACACTGCTTCATGACACATTAGTAACATGGATAGAGATGTTTTGAAACAATCACTGCTTCGGCATACAAGCCAGTGAATTCTAAGCGTTACAGCGAGATGAGTCAACAGACATGGCGGGCCTGGCACAGCTTCTGGCATATGTCAAATCAAATCACATTTTATTTGTCACATACACATGGTTAGCAGATGTTAATGCGAGTGTAGCAAAATGCTTGTGCTTCTAGTTCCGACAATGCAGTAATAACCAACAAGTAATCTAACTAACAATTCCAAAACTACTGTCTTATACACAAGTGTAAGGGGATAAAGAATATGTACATAAAGATATATGAATGAGTGATGGTACAGAGCGGCATAGGCAAGATGCAGTAGATGGTAATCGAGTACAGTATATACATATGAGATGAGTATGTAAACAAAGTGGCATAGTTAAAGTGGCTAGTGATACATGTATTACATGAGGATGCCGTAGATGATAGAGTACAGTATATACGTATACATATGACATGAATAATGTAGGGTATGTAAACATTATATTAGGTAGCTATTAGGTAGCATTGTTTAAAGTGTCTAGTGATATATTTTACATTATTTCCCATCAATTCCCATTATTAAAGTGGCTGGAGTTGAGTCAGTGTGTTGGCAACAGCCACTCAATGTTAGTGGTTGCTATTTAACAGTCTGATGGCCTTGAGATAGAAGCTGTTTTTCAGTCTCTCGGTCCCAGCTTTGATGCACATGTACTAACCTCGCCTTCTGGATGATAGCGGGGTGAACAGGCAGTGGCTCGGGTGGTTGTTGTCCTTGATCTTTATGGCCTTCCTGTAACATCGGGTGGTGTAGGTGTCCAGGAGGGCAGGTAGTTTGCCCCCGGTGATGCGTTGTGCAGACCTCACTACCCTCTGGAGAGCCTTACGGTTGTGGGCGGAGCAGTTGCCGTACCAGGCGGTGATACAGCCAGCCAGGATGCTCTCGATTGTGCATCTGTAGAAGTTTGTGAGTGCTTTTGGTGACAAGCCAAATTTCTTCAGCCTCCTGAGGTTGAAGAGGCGCTGCTGCGCCTTCTTCACGATGCTGTCTGTGTGAGTGGACCAATTCAGTTTGTCTGTGATGTGTATGCCGAGGAACTTAAAACTTACTACCCTCTCCACTACTGTTCCAACGATGTGGATGGGGGGGGGGTGTTCCCTCTGCTGTTTCCTGAAGTCCACAATCATCTTCTTAGTTTTGTTGACGTTGAGTGTGAGGTTATTTTCCTGACACCACACTCCGAGGGCCCTCACCTCCTCCCTGTAGGCCGTCTCGTCGTTGTTGGTAATCAAGCCTACCACTGTTGTGTCGTCCGCAAACTTGATGATTGAGTTGGAGGCGTGCGTGGCCACGCAGTCGTGGGTGAACAGTGAGTACAGGAGAGGGCTCAGAACGCACCCTTGTGGGGCCCCAGTGTTGAGGATCAGCGGGGTGGAGATGTTGTTGGCTACCCTCACCACCTGGGGGCGGCCCGTCAGGAAGTCCAGTACCCAGTTGCACAGGGCGGGGTCGAGACCCAGGGTCTCGAGCTTGATAGAGCTTGGAGGGTACTATGGTGTTAAATGCCGAGCTGTAGTCGATGAACAGCATTCTCACATAGGTATTCCTCTTGTCCAGATGGGTTAGGGCAGTGTGCAGTGTGGTTGAGATTGCATCGTCTGTGGACCTATTTGGGCGGTAAGCAAATTGGAGTGGGTCTAGGGTGTCAGGTAGGGTGGAGGTGATATGGTCCTTGACTAGTCTCTCAAAGCACTTCATGATGACGGAAGTGAGTGCTACGGGGCGGTAGTCGTTTAGCTCAGTTACCTTAGCTTTCTTGGGAACAGGAACAATGGTGGCCCTCTTGAAGCATGTGGGAACAGCAGACTGGTATAGGGATTGATTGAATATGTCCGTAAACACACCAGCCAGCTGGTCTGCGCATGCTCTGAGGGCGCGGCTGGGGATGCTGTCTGGGCCTGCAGCCTTGCGAGGGTTAACTCGTTTAAATGTTTTACTCACCTCGGCTGCAGTGAAGGAGAGTCCGCATGTTTTCGTTGCAGGCCGTGTCAGTGGCACTGTATTGTCCTCAAAGCGGCAAAAAAAGTTATTTAGTCTGCCTGGGAGCAAGACATCCTGGTCCGTGACTAGGCTGGTTTTCTTTTTGTAGTCCGTGATTGACTGTAGACCCTGCCACATACCTCTTGTGTCTGAGCCGTTGAATTGAGATTCTACTTTGTCTCTATACTGACACTTAGCCTTGCGGAGGGAATAGCTGCACTGTTAGTTTTCGGTCATGTTACCAGTCACCTTGCCCTGATTAAAAGCAGTGGTTCGCGCTTTCAGTTTCACGCGAATACTGCCGTCAATCCATGGTTTCTGGTTTGGGAATGTTTTAATCGTTGCTATGGGAACAACATCTTCAACGCACGTTCTAATGAACTCTCACACCGAATCAGCGTATTCGTCATGTTGTTGTCTGACGCAATGCGAAACATATCCCAGTCCACGTGATGGAAGCAGTTTTGGAGTGTGGAATCAGCTTGGTCGGACCAGCGTTGGACAGACCTCAGCGTGGGACCTTCTTGTTTTAGTTTCTGTCTGTAGGCAGGGATCAACAAAATGGAGTCGTGGTCAGCTTTTCTGAAAGGAGGGCGGGGCGGGGCAGGGCCTTATATGTGTCGCGGAAGTTAGAATAACAAGAATAACAATGATAACAAGCCCTGGTTGCGCAATCGATATGCTGATACAATTTAGGGAGTATTGTTTTCATATTAGCCTTGTTAAAATCCCCAGCTACAATGAATGCAGCCTCAGGATGTATGGATTCCAGTTTGCAAAGAGTCAAGTAAAGTTCGTTCAGAGCCATCGATGTGTCTGCTTGGGGGGGAATATATACGGCTGTGATTATAATCGAAGAGAATTCTCTTGGTAGATAATGCGGTCGACATTTGATTGTGAGGAATTCTAAATCAGGTGAACAGAAGGATTTGAGTTCCTGTATGTTTCTGTGATCACACCACGTCTCGTTAGCCATAAGGCATACGCCCCCGCCCCTCTTCTTACCAGAATCAAATCCAAATCAAATCAAATTTTATTTGTCACATACACATGGTTAGCAGATGTTAATGCGAGTGTAGCGAAATGCTTGTGCTTCTAGTTCCGACAATGCAGTAAGATGTTTGTTTCTGTCGGCGCGATGCGTGGAGAAACCCGCTGGCTGCACCGACTCCGATAGCGTCTCTCCAGTGAGCCATGTTTCCGTGAAGCAAAGAACGTTAGTCTCTGATGTCCCTCTGGAATGCCACCCTTGCTCAGATTTCATCAACCTTGTTGTCAAGAGACTGGACATTGGCGAGAAGAATGCTAGGGAGTGGTGCACGATGTGCCCATCTCCGGAGTCTGACCAGAAGACCGCCTCGTTTCCCTCTTTTACGGAGTCGTTTTTTTTGGGTCGCCGGCTGGGATCCATTCCGTTGTCCTGGATGAAAGGCAGAACACAGGATCCGCTTTGCGAAAGTCATATTCTTGGTCGTACTGATGGTGAGTTCTTCTCGACTGTATGTAATGAAACCTAAGATGACCTGGGGTACTAATGTAAGAAATAACACGTAAAAAAAAAAAAAAAAAAACTGCATAGTTTCCTAGGAACGCGAAGCGAGGCGGCCATCTCTGTCGGCGCCGTTACGTTGACGGGGGGGGGGTTCAATTAAGGAAGACATCCCCTTCTGCAAACCAGGACAACAGGAGAGGATATTTCCCACGAGCCGGGTTGTGACCAAAACTCACACTCATTCTTATGCTTAATAAATGTATCGTATAGTGTGTGTGTGGTAGGCTTACAATGATGGCAAAAAACAACATTTGAGAATGTGCTGACCCTGATGCTACAGGGGGTACGCAACTGGAGGTTGAATGTTTGAAGGGGTACGGGACTATAAAGAGTTTGGGAACCACTGCTCTACAGGTATAAACAAGCAGAGTACCAACAAACACCCCCAGGTTGTTACCACCCTGTAACAAACACCCTCAGTACACTCACCTTCCTCTCCCCGGCCCTCCAGCCTTACAGCCATCTTTGTGTTCCTTGGAGCCCTCTCCTCCATAATCCCCCTGACCCTCCTCATAGTCTCCATCAAAATTATCCCCAAAATCCTGACACTCCTCCTCATCCGGCTCCGCCTCAGTGTTCCGGTCAAACACGTGATCCCCCTGCTTCATCTTCTCCAGCA
Source organism: Oncorhynchus masou masou (assembly GCF_036934945.1). NCBI lineage: Eukaryota > Metazoa > Chordata > Actinopteri > Salmoniformes > Salmonidae > Oncorhynchus > Oncorhynchus masou. The sequence continues at coordinate 20,953,681 of NC_088236.1, read as the reverse complement.
TCTGGGTCATGGTCTATAATAGAAGAACGATTTATATAGGGCTATATGACTACTTTATCAAAACAATACCTCCAATCTGTATCATTTCCAAACTAAAATAAAGATGTGTGCTTCCCAAATGGCACCCTATTCCTTATACCGTGCACTATATTTGACCAGGGCCCATAGTCCTGGTCAAAAGTAGTGCACTATATAGGAAATATGGTGCCATTTGGAATGGAAGCTGTGTATATTGCAAGTGTATGTTGCGCTCACCTGGTCAGGGTTCCTGCTGGTGAAAGAGAAGTCTGCCAGGGATGGGCAGATGGAGCTCTTCTCCTGGGTCTGCTGGAGACCACCTGTCCAATCACACAATCATTTCATAAATGATACCATGAAATCGAAATATGTAGGCCAAGTGCCAATAATTTACAGCATCATTTCTTAATCCTGGTTCTGGGTGGGTGCACATTTTTGTTTTGTCCTCGCACTACATACCCGATTCCACTAACAGACTCATCATCATACCTTAGATTAGTCAAATCAGGAGTGTAGTGCTAGGGCAAAACAAAAATGTGAACCGTTTTGGGTCCCCAGGACCAGGATTGAGAAACACTGCCTTACAGCATCACTCAACACAACCAGGCTTTGAGAAAATCTAGAGATTCTATGCCAGACTACAGCAAAAACAGCCCAGGGGTCATATGTATTCATGTGTCTCAGAGTAGGAGCAGTGCTTAATTTAATCTGGATTCTGCTGCAACAGGATCTGGCACTTCACCGTTTCGTTTTGGAACCTATTTGCCGGGATTCAGTACCTGTTGTGGCATGAAAAATTATTTTCACTGTAAAAATGAAAGTTGACTCCACCAGATTTATTCTGCCCCCTAACATATGTGATGTGAAAACATGCCTGATATTCTAAGAATTGATTTGTGTGGGCCAGCCTGGGTTTTTGTGCAACATTGCAGCCTATATAGACCAACGCACGTGGCCATTGCTGTGGTGAGAGAAAGAAACACGCCTGTATCTTGCACTACATTATTTATTTCCTTATAGAACCATAGCCACAAGAATTGTGCTGGAGGTGCCGCAGCACTCCTGATAAATGTCCATATATTTACCAAAGTTATGGAATTATTGCCATCTGTTCAGAAATAAGGAGTAGGCCTATAATTTAGCCACAGAGGATCAATAACTTTTTTGTTTGTTTAATAGCCTAACTGTGGATTGTGTGTAATCCAATCACAACTCAAGCCAAAAGACTGCGGAACAGTTTATCAAATGGCTATTATTATATATCCTGATTGCCTAGTCACTTTTACCTCTACCCACATGTACAAACTGTATTACCTCAACTACCTCGTACCCCTGCACATTGGCTCGGTACTGGTACTCCTTGTACATAGCCCTTTTGTTGTTACTATTTTCTTTTTATTTAGAAAATATATTTGTCTTTTTCAGTTTTGCATTGTTGGGAATGGCCTTTTAAGAAAGCATTTCACTGTAAAGTCTACACCTGTTGTATTCGGCACTTGTGACCAATAAAATGTGATTTGATGCCTACAGTCGGGAACCAGCAGTAAATCTGTAGGTGAACAGCATGCAGCCAAAAACAGGCCTTTAGCAATCATTTCAAATACAACCTGTGTTTTCCCGAGATTGTAAAGCAAATGGATCCTGCTGAAAAGACTAATATGTCTACCAAGTTATCAACTTCCAAATGGACCTATTGAGTGAACTTCATTTTTTTTACAAAGTAAAACGAGAGAAAAGCTTTTGGCACAAGCACATCAACCATCACTGGTGAGTGAGCTGCACATCATTGGGCGAGTCAGTGAAATTGGAAAGCTTTTTAAAGACTCATTTCCTTTTCATATTGTCATATTCATATTGTACAATATGTTTGTCTCCACACACCTAGGCCAAAGTTATTGATGGATTCAAGACAGGTCGTTTTTATTGATTCTTAGTTTGTCAGTGTCAAAGTATCCAGAAATTCCGATAACTTGTTGGGTATTAAAAAAGATTCTGCTAAAGTCTCGAGTCATCTAAAATGATATAGAATTGCATGAAATGAGTTTATGCAAGACCAAATTTTCCTCGGATCCCAGGCTACAAAACGGTCCCCCATGAGTGCAACTTCTACAAATCGCCTCTACTGCACTATGCCAGTACGCAAAAGCGATAATGCATCCGATTCTTTATTATGAAGGTGAAAGCATTTTTTATACGCTATGGTACCTCAGAGCCCCCCAGGTCACCCCTCTCTCAGGCTCACTTTGTTCAGGCACCTCCTAATTGACAAATTAAGCACTGAGTCGGAGTGCTGTTCTAGGATCAGACTCCCATTGTACACAATCATATACATTGTGATCTAAAAAGGCAAAGCTGATCCTAAATCAGAACTTCTACTCTGGGATACTTCTTGCTACATATGTCCCGGGTCAAAAAGTGTGATGCTGACGTGACCCAGTCAGTGTTACCTGTGAAGGGCAGCGAAGGGACGTGCTGCGGAGGAGAATGGGAGCAGGAGTGAGTGGAGTGCAGCAGGGTCATGTGGGAGGGGAAGAGCAGCTCACAGCTACTGTCTTCACTGAACAGCACCGACAGGAATACGCCTGCTGTGCTGCTCTCATCGAAGGACGACGCCATGCGCTGGAACATGGGGTCGACCTGGAGTTGGAGGGGTGGGATGATAACAAGGAGAATATTGGTGAGTTTACCATGTGTGAGTTTTGTAGGATCTGTAGGATCCATACTCTCAGTAAATATCATAATAAGTCCTCTGGCTTTGTATTTATTATGGATCCCCATAAGCTGCTACCAATACAGCAGCTACTCTTCCTGGGGTCTGGCAAAAGGCAGTTATACAATTAATAACATTACATTCATAACAGATTACACAAATCAAATTTCATTGGTCACATACACATGGTTAGCAGATGTGAGTGTAGCGAAATGCTTGTGCTTCTTGTTCCGACAGATTACTTGTTTAATTGTTAGTGCACGAATATCTAACAACAACTACCTAATACACACAAATCTAAAGGTATGGAATAAGAATATGTACATATAAATATATGGATGAGCGATGACCGAGCAGCATAGGCAAGATTCAGTAGATTGTATAAGATACAGTATTATACACATGCGTTGACTTATGTAAGATAATGTAAACATTCAAGTGGCATTATTTAAAGTGACTAGTGATCCATTTATTAAAGTGGCCAATGATTTGAGTCAATGTAGGCAGCAGCCACTGTGTTAGTGATGGCTGTTTAGCAGTCTGATGGCCTTGAGATAGCCGTTTTTCAGTCTCTCAGTCCCAGCTTTGATGCACCTATACTGACAACGCCTTCTGGATGGTAGCGGGGTGAACAGGCAGTGGCTCGGGTTGTTGTTGTCCTTGATGATCTTTATGGCCTTCCTGTGACATCGGGTGCTTTAGGTGTCCTGGAGGATATGTAGTTTGCCCCCGGTGATGCGTTGTGCAGACCGCACCACCCTCTAGAGAGCCTTGCGGTTAAGGGCGGTGCAGTTGCCGTACCAGGCGGGGATACAGCCCGAAAGGATGCTCTCAATTGCCCATCATTAAAAGTTTGCCAGTGTTTTAGGTGACAAGCCAAATTTCTTCTGAGGTTGAAGATGCACTGTTGCGCCGCCTTCACCACAGAGTGTGTGTGGGTGGACCATTTCAGTTAGTCTGATGTGTACGCTGAGGAAATTAAAAAAACTTTCCACCTTCTCCACTGCTGTCCCGTCGATGTGGATAGAGAGGTGCTACCTCTGCTGTTTCCTGAAGTCCACATCATCTCCTTTGTTTAGTTGACATTGAGTGAGAGGTTGTTTTCCTGACACCACACTCCGAGTGCCCTTACCTCCTCCCTGTAGGCGGTCTCGTCGTTGTTGGTAATCAAGCCCACTACTGTTGTGTCGTCTGCAAACTTGATGATTGAGTTGGAGGTGTGCATGGCCACGCAGGTAAGGTGGAGGTGATCCTTGACTAGTCTCTCAAAGCACTTCATGATGACAGTAGTGAGTGATAGTCATTTAGTTCAATTATCTTTGCCTTCCTGGGTACAGGAATAATGGTGGACATCTTGAAGCATGTGGGGACAGCAGACTGGGATAGGGAGCGATTTAATATGTCCGTAAGAACACTAGCCAGCTGGTCTGTGCATGCGGCTAGGGATGCTGTCTGGGCCAGCAGCCCTGCGAGGGTTAACACGTTAAAATGTCTTACGTCAGCCACGGAGAAAGAGGCTCGCAGTCCTTGGTAGCGGGCCGCGTCGGTGGTACTGCATTATCCTCAACGCGGGCAAAGAAGGTGATTCGCTTGTCTGGAAGCAAGACGGTGTCCGTGACGTAGATGGTTTTCTTTTTGTAGTCCGTAACTGCCTGTAGACCCTGCCACATACGTCTCGTGTCTGAGCAGTTGAATTGCGACTCCACTTTTTCCATATAACAAAAGGTCGGTTGTTTGATTGCCTTGGAGGGAATAAATACACGGTTTATATTCAGCCATATTCCCAGTCATCTTTCAGACAGCAGCTCACAACACACCTAGTGTGTGCCCTCAGGCCCCCACTACCACATATCTACAACACAAAATCCATGTGTACTTGTGTGTATAGTGCGTATGTTATTGTGTGTGTGTATGCAAGTGTCTGTGCCCATGTTTGTGTTGCTTCACAGTCCCCGCTGTTCCATAAGGTGTATTTTTATCCGTTTAAAAAAAAATCTGATTCTACTGCTTTCCACATCAGGTAACTGATGCATAGAGTTCTATGTGGCCATAGTCAGTTCTGGACTTGGACAGTGAAGAGACCTCTGGTGCCATGTCTTGTTGGGTATGCATGGGAGTCTGAGCTGTGTGCTAGTCATTTAAACAGCTCGGTGCTTTCAACATGTCAATACCTCCCACAAATACAATTAGTGATCAAGTCAATCTCTCCTCCACTTTGAGCCAGGAGAGATTCATGTTTGCTCTCTGTGTACATCCAAGGGCCAGACATGCTGCCCTGTTCTGAGCCAATTGCAATTGTTTTTTTAACTCCCTCTCCGTAGCACCTGACCACACGACTAAACAGTGCGACAAAACTAGGACCTGTAGGACCTGCCTTGTTTATAGTGCTGTTAAGGTAGAGCAGCTCTTTATTATGGACAGACTTCTCCCCATCTTAGCTACTGTTTTATCAATATGTTTTAACCATGACAGTTTACAATCCAGGGTTACTCCAAGCAGTTTAGTCACCTCAACGTGCTCATTTTCCAGTGGCATGTCATTAGTAAAGATTGAAAAAGGTAAGGGGCCTAGACAGCTGCCTGTGGAATTCCTGATTCTACCTGGATTATGTTGGTGAGGCTTCTGTTGAGGAACACTCTCCATGTTCTGTTAGCCAGGTAACTGTTTATCCACAATATTTCATTGGGTGCAAAGCCATAACACATACGTTTTTCCAGTAGCAGACTATGATCAATAATGTCAAAAGCCCACTGAAGTCTAAACAAAGCAGCCCCCACAATATTTATCATTCATTTCTCTCAGACAATCATTTGTGTAAGTGGTGTGCTTGTTGAATGTCCTTTCCTATAAGCATGCTGAAAGTCTGTTGTCAATTTGTTTACTGTAAAATAGCATTGTATCTGGATTGTGTCAAACACAATTTTTTTCCAAAATTGTATTAAGGGTTGTTAAGAGGCTGATTGGGTGGCTATTTGAGCAAGTCATTCCTCTATTCTTAGGTGGCGGAATTACTTTTGCTTCCCTCCAGACCTGAGGGCATACACTTTCTAGTAATACAATAACAACAATTATTTCACCTATTCCACACTCACTTTAGAAAATTCAAAAGGCTTTCTGCACCAATTCCATTTATATTCAGAGTTTGGCTATGTGTCTCAAAAATGTCCAGGTGACTCCACATCAAACCTCACAGGCATTGCCTGGTCCTTTACCTCAGGCTATTCCTAGAGCAGGAAAACCATCACTTACCTCACACTTCCTCTCCGACTCAGAGCTGTTGATGTTGCTCAGGTTCTGCGCCACAGTCTTTTTGGGAGGCCTCTTCTTCTTCACCACCTGCTTGGCAGCCAGCTCTCTTGCAGCACCCTCCGCCATCTCTCCCCCATCTCCCGCTCCATGCTCTATGCGCATAGGAAAAGGTCAGAGCCTGATTATCTTTTGACAACAATTATTATTATTATTTTTTTTTACAACAGAGCAAGTCACAGTATGGCAACATAGAATAGTATTCCATTTGGGACACACAGACAGTGTATGGATGTTATAGTTAAGAGGCTCTCACCTTCCCCAGGCTTGGTCTCAGCACCCAGTCCTCCCAGTACTCTGTAGGCATCAGCATGGACAGCATCCACTCGGACTGCGTAAATCTTGGTGCTGGCATCCAAGGTACCCGCTGCCACCTTGGCAAGGACAGAGATAAACACCATCTCATACAGCCAACAGACACTAGGTCCATAAAGTGAAATGATCAGTCTGTCATCAATATACTCCATTAGTTTGGAATAAGCCTATAAAAACAATGTATATCTTAAGTGGTTGCGCTACAAGCTTATTTCTTCATTAGCAGATTACACTTTAATCTCCTCAATAGTAGTGGAAATCTGAAGAGAGTTTTGTGATGAGTAAATTTAAAGAGATATAAGAAACAGAAACTACAATAAAAGGAATAATTAATGTATCAAGCCATACCTTGAAATTTGTGAGCTCAGAATCCTTCTGTTTGAGGATGTCAGCCATGTAGTCAATCAGGTGAAGACCAAAGGCATTTTTGGTGGTAATTTTCTACAAAAATAGGACAAGGCTTTGTGAATCTGAGACATCAGTTTCCAATAACCTGCATGGCTGGAGATACAGTGCCTTCAGAAATTATTCACACCCCTTGACTTTCCCCCACATTTTGTTCTGTCATAGCCTGAATGTAAAATGGATTAAATTGAGATTGTGTGTCACTGGCATGCCTACAGACAATACCACATAATGTCAAAGTATTTTTATTTTTGCAAATTAATAACAAAAATTACAGCTGAAATGTCTTGAGTCAATAAGTATTCAACCCCTTTGTTATGGCAAGCCCAATGAAGTTCAGGAGTAAGAATTTGCTTAACCAGTCACGTAATAAGTTGCATGGACTCACTGTGTGCAATAGTGTTTAACATGATTTTTGAACGACTACCTCAATCTCCGTACCCCACACATACAGATAACTGTAAGGTTCTTCAACCGAGCAGTGAATTTCAAACACAGATTCAACCACAAATACCAGGGAGTTTTTCCAATACCTTGCAAAGAAGGGCATTTATTGGTAGATGGGTAAAAAATTAAATAAAAAGCAGACATTGAATATCCCTTTGAGCATGGTGAAGTTATTAATTACACTTTGGATGGTGTATCAATACACCCAATCACTACAAAGATACATAAGTCCTTCCTAACTCAGATCCCGAAGAGGAAGGAAACCACTCAGGGATTTCAACATGAGGCTAAAAGTGACATTAAAACAGTTAGAGTTTAATGGCTGTGATAGGACAAAACGGAGGATAGATCAACAACATTGTAGTTACTCCGCAAACACTAACCTAATTGACAAAGTGAAAAGAAGGATGCCTGCACAGAATAATATTCCTAAACATGCATCCTGTTTGCAACAAGGTACAAGTGCAAAATATTTGGCAAAGAAATTAACTTTATGTCCTGAATATAAAGCATTTTGTTTGGGACACATTGAACACAACGTATCACTGAGTAGAACTCTTTTTTACAAGGCTGTATCATGTTATGGTTATGCTCGTCATTGGCAAGGACTATGGAGCTTTTTAGGATAAAAAGAAACAGAAGAACTAAGCACAGGCAAAATCATAAAGGAACAGAGCTGAAAAATAATAATGTGCAAATGTTGTACAATCCAGGTTTGCTAAATTCTTAGAGATTCTTCCAGAAAAAGACAGCTAAAATTGCTTCCAAATGTGATTGTAACATGTACTGACACAGGGGTGTCATAAAAAAACAAACATGTTTCCACTTTGTCATTATGAGAGAGTGTAAATGGGTGAGAAAAAAATGTATGTCATTTATTTTGAATTCAGGCTGTAACAAAATGTGGAATAAGTCAAGGGGTATTAATACCTTCTGAAGGAAACGCATGACGCCATAAGCAATGACTCGGAGCGAGAACATATTCTGCCCTTCCTAGAAGAGTGCCTTTTAACGGCAGTACATGCATGCACATGCTGCTTACATTTTCAGTGGAGAGCTTGATGCAGGTGGAGTAATGCTCTGAGATCTGTGCATTTGACAGTTTGGGCACAGCAGCAGGGGTCCCCTTGGTGCTGAACACAAACACAAGGATTGTCTCTTACAAAGGTCTAAATCAACAGAACATCTGTCAAGATGTAGTACTAAAGGAGATTACTGGCAGAGAGAGGGCTTGTCCTACCTATGAGAGGTAGATTCATTAAATGAGTCAGCGGCAGCTTGCAGGCCAATGACCCGGGATCTGCGCCTCTGACGCCGCTCTAGCTCATCATCGTTTCCCTCGAAAGATGCGAAGAGCGGGGTGCTGCATGCGACAGGAGAGGCGCCCCTGTGCTTCAGGGACGGTGAGGCCCACTGACGCACCCGGGGAAGGGGTGAGGACGATGAGCTCATCGTGACAGCCTGTGGGGAGAGGGGGACACAGATGTTCATTAAGTTCTTTATTCCTCTCTGATTCCTAAAGTTACATTTATAAAAACGAGTTATACTGTCGGTAGCTAACAGTAACGTTAGCTGTTGGATATTTGATCATAGGAGCATAGCTATCTAACGTTACCAAAGCGGCTTGATTTTTTTCAAAGCAATCCTAAATTAACAACGTTTTTGTTATTGGCCACCTGTAAACAAAGTAATTTTAGTTGGCACTTGGGCTGGCAAAGCTAAACCTAGCTAGCCTAAATACAGGAAGGTATCGTTTGATTGTTATTATCACAGCTACCAACGTTAACGTTACCTAGTTAGCCAACTTTTTAGCTAGCTAAAAACACAACTGGATTAGATAACTAGAGTAGCAAGTTAACTAGTTTATTGATATCATATATAGTTAAGTTAGCTAAAGTTAGTGAAGGTTGGGTGGGTATGATGTGTAACGTTTCAACAGGAATCCGTTCCAAAAACTTCGTAAATAACAAGGATGCCAACAACAAACGCATACAACGTAAATTAGCATGATCAATTCACCTAGCTAACTAGCTGCCGAAGAATAAACCACGTAGTTTATTCTTAATGTTTGTCCATAGGCTACCAGAATGAGGACAGACTTTTTTCGGAATAAACGTGGTGAATGAAACATTTAACAAAATTGCCCAATCCCTACCCGGTATCTTATTCTACCGCTATACAACATTGTATGCGTTGTTTGTTGGCAACCTTGATATTTACGAAGTTTTTGGAACGGATTCCTGTTGGAAAGTTACATAAATCATACCCACCCAACTTTAGCTAACGAACTAGTTTATTGATATCAGGATCTTTCTCTCTCTCGGCGGACCTGAGCCCTAGGACCATGCCTCAGGACTACCTGGCATGATGACTTCTTGCTGTACCCAGTCCACCTGGCCGTGCTGCTGCTCCAGTTTCAACTGTTCTGCCTGTGATTATTATTATTTGACCATGCTGGTCATTTATGAACATCTTGGCCATGTTCTGTTATAATCTCCACCTGGCACAGCCAGAAGAGGACTGGCCACCCCACATAGCCTGGTTCCTCTCTAGGTTTCTTCTTAGGTTTTGGCCTTTCTAGGGAGTTTTTCCTAGCCACTGTGCTTCTACACCTGCATTGCTTGCTGTTTGGGGTTTTAGGCTGAGTTTCTGTACAGCACTTTGAGATATCAGCTGATGTATGAAGGGCTATATAAATTAATTTGATTTGAATTAAAGGTTAACTAAAATGTGCTAATTTGCCATCCCCAGATTTTGTTTATGCTAGCAAACGAGTATGAAAACAAAAGCTGTAAATAGATTGAATTGGTACATTACCTCGATTATTTCCAAAGCTTCTGGAACAGTGAACTGTTTCTTTATATATAGCTACATTAAAATGAAAACAACGCGTATTTTGCTTTGTATGAATGCACTTTTGTTCCTGATCAGATTTGAAAATGTGCGCCGACGGGTTTTCGTAATGACAGTGGGCGTTACCATGTTGAATCGACACTCGACTCCGCCCCATTGAGGTAGCCCCGCCCACACCACATTTTGTGTTTAGACACCCGATTAGCCACCAATCACCCCATTAAAAGGTGGAAACATCTTACCAATCACACCATTGTTTTCACCTTTTAATGGGGTGATTGGTGGCTAATTGGGTGGTTTAGAAGATGACAAACTGGGGGAGTGTTACCGAGGTCCTGAAACTTTTTGAGGTGACATTTCTACCATTAAATATTTTCTCTGGTGTTTTATCTCCAGAGTGGGTGACCCAACTGCGGTGCAGAGTCCTCTCTCTAATTAAAACATTTGACCAAGTTGTGTCCCAAATGGCACCAAATTCCAGAGCATATTCACTCTTTAAACAGAAGAGATAAGGTCTTTCAAATCAAAATTTGGGACGGCAGGGTAGCCTAGTGGTTAGAGCGTTGGACTAGTTACTGAAAGGTTGCAAGTTCAAATCCCTGAACTGACAAGATACAAATCTGTCATTCTGCTCCTGAACAGGCAGTTAACCCCCTGTTTCTAGGCCGTCATTGAAAATAAGAATTTGTTCTTAACTGACTTGCCTAGTAAAATAAAGGTTAAAAAAAATTGTATTGGTCACATACACATTATTGCAGTGTAGCAAAATGCTTATGTGATTGTGACAAGTCTGTTTATATTTGGCTTGGCTAGCTAGCTATCTTGCTAATTGTGATTTGAATGATGCAGCAACACCAGATAAAGAGCATCTGCCTTTTGGCCCCCTTCCCCAGTTTCTCGAGGGAAGTGGACTGTGTTGAGGAGATGCAGAGGCTTGCTTCGGCTCTTCTGGACCGCTGCTGATGTGTACTACCGCCTTCTCTCTCTTCTCAAGATAGTGCCTTTCTCAACTGCTTATCATCTAAAGCTGTGCAAGACCATCGCCCAAGAACTGCCATATTCCTACATTTGTTAAATTGTTTTTTGTTTATTTTGTTTTTGAAGCGACTTTGAGATTCTACTTGTAAAGAAAGCGCTATATTAAAGAAATGCATTATTTATTTTTAAATCATTTAGAAAGATCTATTCAAAAAAAGATAAAGGTCCCTGGTTTAGGCCAGAGCCTTATCATTGTAATTGAGTTTAGGTTTGCATATTGAAATATGACCCTATTTCCGTCATAAAAAACATTGGTAACCTATGAAAGAATTGCTAGACTTATTCAAACATTTTCAAATACAGTACTGATGATTTATCCCTAAATGACACTAGATGGCGGTAAATAGGTCTAGAAGAGAACAGAATCATTGCATTGTGTAGGTTTGTGGCCTTTCCAATACATGTATTTTATAGTTCTGTATCAAATGGTGATCAGGACTATGTATTATGATGTAGTAATAGTTAGTGAAATTGTGTGCACAGATATTTGGTTTTAACATTTCACCCCTTATGAATAAACACAGTCATTGCACATGTGTACTCTTTCAACATTTACATTACATTTACATTTAAGTCATTTAGCAGACGCTCTTATCCAGAGCGACTTACAAATTGGTGAATTCACCTTCTGACATCCAGTGGAACAGCCACTTTACAATAGTGCATCTAAATCATTTAAGGGGGGGGGTGAGAAGGATTACTTATCCTATCCTAGGTATTCCTTGAAGAGGTGGGGTTTCAGGTGTCTCCGGAAGGTGGTGATTGACTCCGCTGTCCTGGCGTCGTGAGGGAGTTTGTTCCACCATTGGGGGGCCAGAGAAGCGAACAGTTTTGACTGGGTTGAGCGGGAACTGTACTTCCTCAGTGGTAGGGAGGCGAGCAGGCCAGAGGAGGATGAACGCAGTGCCCTTGTTTGGGTGTAGGGCCTGATCAGAGCCTGGAGGTACTGCGGTGCCGTTCCCCTCACAGCTCCGTAGGCAAGCACCA